>NC_068921.1:63499687-63802717 GCF_023091745.1 Budorcas taxicolor | reverse complement strand
GATTTTTTAATGGAGTTAAGTCTTATTGATCCAGGTCAAAGATTTCATGTACAACTGAAACATTAGGTCCTAGTAAAATCAGATATTTACTATAAGAACAGGACCAGAATTGTGCTTCAGTATGCTGTGATTTGCTATAAAATGCTCCTTAAGTAAACAATAAATTAGCTATCAAGGCTTATCTTATTCTGAACCTATAATTTTTTTCCATATAATATACCACATTAAACAAAGGGGCTTCCCAGGTAGCTGTGTGGTAAAGAACCTGCTTGCCAATGCAGAAGACTCAAGTTCTGTCCCTGGGTGGGGAAGATCCCCTGGAGAAGGACACGGCAACCCACTCCAGTATTCTTGCCTGGAGAATCCCATGGACAGAGGAGCCTGATGGGCTACAGTACACCAGATTGCAAAAGAGTAGGACCCTACGTAGTGACTAAACAACAACAACATTAAATTCTCTAGGTGAAATTAAAAAGTCACAATGCTCAGGTCAAGCACAAACAAGGAAAAAAAAATCTCTTTCTAAATATGTACAACTTTACAGGTTCAGACAACAGTCTTTTTACTCATCCTGATAGTAACCCCATAATTAGAATTTAATCCAAATTTCAGTTATTTTCTCATATACTCAAAATGATTTTTAAATATTTCTTTTACTCGCTAGTATAGAAAATGAGTTAACAAATAGTGAGTCTTTTCAAAACCACATAATAGACTTAAATGAGAGTAAGAACCAAGGTGAATGACTTTAACTGGATTCAGTTTGCATTTTAAATATATAACATTGCTTCTATTTCTTTAACACAGTAAGTGTAAATATATACATGATAGTTCATGTATGTATGTGCTTAAAACTGAATAATAAGACTACTGATAAGGTATTTATTGAGTAATTACCATGTGACAGATTGTATATGCGTGTTCAGTTTTTTTCTGAAACTTTATGACAGATACAGATATAAATATGCAATTTAACCATAGAGACTATCAGGGGCTCTTTTCTGAGTGCTAATTATTTTTTAAGTTCACAGAAGCTAGTATTTTGATAAACCTTAACATTGTATTTAGTATATGGTTTAATTCCTAATTCCCTAATTTTATGTATTTGACAAGAGAAGAATAGGTGAGGACTTATTAACTCTCTGGTTGGAGTCACTTATCTGGGGAAATCTCTGTCTTTCCATGGAATTTGAAGGATTAGTACCACTTTTGCTTTTTTAGTCAGCATGACCTTTGAGCATAAGCAGTACAGGACTATTAGTGGATATCAGCAGTGCCAGGCAATTAAGTTAGATACAGTTAACTAGCAGTCGAGGAGCTTCCTAGTGTTTTCCTGTGTAAGTACAAGCCCTATTGCTGACTCTCACTGTAGCCTTGCATTCTAGTTCACTGTACAGTTAATTCCTCCTTCCTCTATAGGAGGGGATACTTATAGCATCTGCTTTGCCTGTACATTTTACTAATACAAAAACTTATGTTGTTTCAGATTGTTCAAATAGGAGACAGTGAAGTCAGAAGTGTTATACTCCTATTGATACAGTAAGTGCTATTCTCACTGTAACTTTACAAGTTGGAAGGGGCAAGTCCACTTTCTAGGGTTGCTTTTATATGGGAACCCATTCCTGAAGGTTCTGTCCTCTTGATCTAATCACTTCCCAAAGGCCCCGACTCAAAATAGGCTTAATTTTCAACATAGGGCTGTGAAAAAAGACTTCAGTTCACTTTAGTTCAGTCGCTCAGTCGTGTCCAACTCTTTGCAACCCCATGAATTGCAGCACACCAGGCCTCCCTGTCCATCATTAACTCCCAGAGTTCACTCAGACTCACGTCCATCGAGTCCGTGATGCCATCCAGCCATCTCATCCTCTGTCGTCCCCTTCTCCTCCTGCCCCCAATCCCTCCCAGCATCAGAGTCTTTTCCAATCAGAACTCTTTGCATGAGGTGGCCAAAGTACTGGAGTTTCAGCTTCAGCATCATTCCTTCCAAAGAAATCCCAGGGTTGATCTTCTTCAGAATGGACTGGTTGGATCTCCTTGCAGTCCAAGGGACACTCAAGAGTCTTCTCCAACACAACAGTTCAAAAGCATCAATTCTTCGGCGCTCAGGCTTCTTCACAGTCCAACTCACATCCATACATGACCACAGGAAAAATCATATCCTTGACTAGACGGACCTTGAACTATCTTGAACCTTTGTTGGCAAAGTAATGTCTCTGCTTTTCAATATGCTGGTCATAACTTTGGTCATAACTTTTCTTCCAAGGAGTAAACGTCTTTTAATTTCATGGCTGTAATCACCATCTGCAGTGATTTTGGAGCCCCAAAAAAGTCTGACACTGTTTCCACTGTTTCCCCATCTATTCCCCACGAAGTGATGGGACCAGATGCCATGATCTTCATTTTCTGAATGTTGAGCTTTAAGCCAACTTTTTCACTCTCCTCTTTCACTTTCATCAAGAGGCTTTTTAGCTCCTCTTCACTTTCTGCCATAAGGGTGGTGCCATCTGCATATCTGAGGTTATTGATATTTCTCCCAGCAATCTTGATTCCAGCTTTGTGTTTCTTCCAGTCCAGCGTTTCTCATGATGTACCCTGCATAGAAGTTAAATAAGCAGGGTGACAATATACAGCCTTGATGTACTCCTTTCCCTATTTGGAGCCAGTCTGTTTTTCCATGTCCAGTTCTAACTGCTGCTTCCTGACCTGCAGACAGGTTTCTCAAGAGGCAGGTCTGGTGGTCTGGTATTCCCATCTCTTTCAGAATTTTCCACGGTTTATTGTGATCCACACAGTCAAAGGCTTTGGCACAGTCGATAAAGTAGAAGTAGATGTTTTTCTGGTACTTTCTTGCTTTTTCCATGATCCAGTGAATGTTGACAATTTGATCTCTGGTTCCTCTGCCTTTTCTAAAACCAGCTTGAACATCAGGAAGTTCACGGTTCACATATTGCTGAAGCCTGGCTTGGAAAATTTTAATCACTACTAGCGTATGAGACGAGTGCTATTGTGACTTTTAGAACTAACACCCAACAAACACTTAATCAATAGCAAATGAAAGTCACAATTCCTCAACAGGTCACCAGAAGGATGGTGACTAATATTTTTTCTTCTACCCTACTGTTTCCCAGACCCAGACTCAGGACTTAAATTTGTGAGTGGCAGAGATTCAGATAAAGTTGAGTTTTAAGACATTTCAGCTATCTTCAGCCAAGGTCAGAAGCCTAGTAAAGCTAGATGGGATCTTCAGTCTTGAAGTTGATATATCAGAGTCCTCTGAACAGACTGGACCTGATGAGGTGTCTGCTTTGCATTGATGGAATGTGATGGCTTCTCATGCTGAAATAGACACACGTCTCTAATAAGGGATGTGCCTCATAAGACAAACTTTTTTTCACCTCTTCTCCTAGTAACTGGTTCAATGATAAGGGTCAAATCTTCATGTGGTCTCTCTGGAATAGAAAAAGAGAGTATATGCTGAAAGAGCCGCAGAGTCTCTCTATGCATCCACAGCATCTGAGAGAGCAAGGAAGGGAGCGTGCCTGAGGATCAAGGAATAAGGAGTATAAATTTGGATAAGAGAGGTTTTAACAATGGGGAAAGCACTTTTCTGTGACATTAGATTTAACAGTCTCAAAGTAGTTTGGGGAGATAATGCTAATAGACTGCTGAGATAAAAACTTGGAAAAAATTGTGGCCCTTACTAAATAAAGTAGAAATGCTAGAATTTCCCGGTGTACAGGAGAAAAGGGATCGAAACACACAAAAAGAGGGTGTGTTCACATGAGTGGTCTACCGAATACCAGAAAACTCAACTACAGCTTTTCCTTGGAGGTCCAAGAGTATTTCCCATTTATCAAGGCAATAAGGAATGCACTCATGTACAGGAAAGAGCTTTGTTAAAACATTAGGATATGATTGTTCTTTGTCGCCTGTTGATGTTAGGAAATGCTGTTATGGAATTTGGGTTTCTGCAGACACACAGACTTAGAGAATGAACTTATGATTGCCAAGTGGGAAGGATCGGGGAAAGGGTTAGTTTAGGAGGTTTGGGAACACATGTGCACAGTGCTATGTTTTGAATGAATAATTAACAGAGCCCTGTTGTATAGCACAGGGAACTCTTCTCAATGCTATATGGCATCCTGGAAAGGAGGGGAGTTTGAGAGAGAATGGATACATATATATATATATGACTGAGTCCCTTTGCTGTCCACCTGAAACTATCACAACATTGTTAATCAACTATACTCCAATATAAAATATAAAGTTAAAGCAAGAATTTGGGTCTCTAAATCCAAGGGGATAATAGGATCTTGAAATAAGGCTAAGTGATTAGACTTAACTCTCAGAAGCAAAGTGAGCAAAATTATAGCAATCAATAGCAAAGTCTAAGCAGCAGTGAGTCCCAACCCATAGACACATATGGAGATAGTTAATATAATATGATCTTCTCAGAGACATGATAATGAGTAGTCACCATGGGGTATTACTTAATTTATGCAATAAAAAAATCACAAAGGATAATTAGGATGCTGATTTTAAAGTCATAACTCCTTGATTGGTTCCAGGTCTTAGCCATTTCTCAAGTTCAAACTCATTTTCCAAAGATGGGAACACCATTCTACTTGTTTGATTTCTGGCTAGAGGAGGTTAGGATTTCCTGAAATTTTGCCAGGCATGCTTTCTGGTTTTCAATCTTTTTTCTTTCCCCTTAAAGTGATGATTATCTTGAACTTGACATTCTCTCTTGTCTGTGGATCTACAGTACTCACCAATAGTCACCAAAGTACATAGACATGTTAACTACCATTCCTCTATTCCTATTCAGTTTCAAAGATATCTCACCAGCCAGTAATCTTCCTTTCCCTGGGAAAACATCAAAATTTTGCTACCAGAGCATGCCAGGAACATCCACACATACTCCAGTTACCATCAGTGATCAAAGATCTAATCAATCAGCATGTGATGCCTACTCAGTTGCTGAGTCATGTCTGACTCTGCAACTCTTTGGACTGCAGTCTGCCAGACTCCTCTGTCCATGGGCTTCTTTAGGAAAGAATACTTGAGTAGGCTGCGTTTACTTCTCTGGGGGATCTTCCCACCCCATTGATCAAACCCACATCTCTTATGTCTTCTGCACTGGCAAGTGGATTCTTTACCACTGTGCCACATGGGAATACATTTCCAAAATCTTACTGAAAATTTGTTTTGTAAATTTCCCTTAATCTAGTACCAATTGTTTTAAAATCAGTTTCCTGGAAATGATCTCTATTTTGGAGAATATCATGCAGAAGTTATATTGAAGAGTATTCTTAGAAGATATATCTAAAAAGAAACCAGGAAGGCAGATGGGGTAGGAGGAGAAGCTGTACCATATTGACTCCTGTGTAAAGCTGTGAAGCTTGGATGACCCTTCAGAGTTGAACCAAACAGGAAAATGGCCAGACTTTTGTATCTGTCGTTGGCCTCCAGTTGTCTCCAGAAGCTGAGAAATAGGTTTGACAGTTCCTAGCCTGTCTGAAAAAGCATGAAAGTACAACCTTCCATAGTGATATTTGTGACTTCATTTTGCTTCCACATTGATCTATAAATTTTAGCACATATAAAGTTAATATGTTTGCAGCATCTGTTATATACTTGGTGGTTTGTTGTCTGCTTTTTCTGTTAACCAGTTTAAAGATATATAAAAGTATTAAACTATGATTGCAGATTTATTATTTCCTAATTCTGTTAAATTTTGCTTTATATAATTTTGCTATGTTTTGAGCACATACTCCCTCAGAATTGTTCATGTTCTTGTTGAATTAAAGATTTTTAAGTGTATTGATGTCATATGGCTGCACTTTTCCATAGCCAATGATTTGCTTTATTCTTTACCATGCAAATTATTCCAAATTGTTGAATATATACTTTAAAACAGAAAAAAAAAAAAAATAGATACCTGGTCAACATTGATGAGACTCTGATACCAAGTCAATTATTTAAGGTGATTTACATTACAGTTGACCATAAAAGTCATCATTCACTTATAAAATATTAAATGAAAAATGCACTCTGACTTCCACAAAAGTGTGAAGAAATATACTCATTTAAACTTTTCACATTGCTCCAGTTGTCAAATATATACACAGCAGTAACTTGAATCTTTTCTATATTTCTGAATATTCATATGGTTTCACTACCTCAAATTGTTAAATATGGTAAACTGCCGCGGTCCAGCCCTGGTGGATCCAGGTGATTCGAAAGTGGGGACAGAGTTGGCGTCCTTGGAAATAACTTATTTAATTACAGATAGAGAGGGATTAGAAAATTAGCAGAGAAAAAGAGGCTGAATAACTTGGTTCACATGGAGTACCAATCACCACCTACATAGGCCGCAGGTATCTTCCCGTTCTCCTGAAGGAGAGGAGGCACTGAGGCCCTCCCTCCCCACCCCCCCGGTCCAATATTAGAAGCCCAGGCAAAATTAGTAGGCTTGGTGGGTACCCATGCACCAGATGGGAATTTGGCCAGAAAATAGTAGGAGAGAAATAGAGGCTGAATAACTTGGTTTACGTGGGATACCAATAAAATTCCAAGACAAGGAATTTGCACCATCTACGTTGGGCCACCGGCGCCACTTGAATATCAGAAGGTGCCCCTCCTTGGGCTCCTTCTCACATGGGCTTGAAAGCCGGGACAAGTAAGTAGACGTGGTGGGCACCCACGCTCCAGATGGGAATTCAGCCAGAAAAACGCGGAGCAAGAAGGAACGACATGGGGGAATCAGTCTTTCTGGAAACTGATCCCATTTCTTTATTTCTTAGGTTTGCTTATATACCTTTTGTTACACATAGGGATGAATACAGAATCACGTGGGGGTCAGCAGTCCTGACCTTTATCAAAATCAGGTGCTTTACATAAAAAAAAGATCTTAGGGGTTTTACATCATCTTATGGCCATGAGGCCTGCTGACATTGTACGACCCTTTCTTTCTGATAACTAAAAAGCTTATTTTTTCCAAGAGTGTTTTTCCTTAAGCCAGGCACCACCCTCCAAATAAAGTTGCATTCCTATAGGGTGAGGGTGTAATGAGTTACAATCAAGAAAGGAATTTATTTAACCCAAGGTTAACATGATTAATCTTAAAGGTTAATACTTATTTCTCCTATATGTTAGTTATATTCATTATAAGGGCAGGGAATATGGAGATTTAGCAGCAAACATCAGCCCAACAAATGAAAATCCTTTCACCAATGTTTCCCTTAAGATCTATTTAGTCTTAAGATAGTGATAAAGTTACATTTTTACATAGCAAGGACACAGTGATTTATAACAAAGTACAGTGATCTATTACAAAGAGAAAATTCATTAACTCAAAAAGTCTAGTATTGTTAACCTTAAAAACTACTATATTTCCTTTTCTATATTCCAAATACATTGATTAATATATTCCCAGGTGCCTAAGGATATGGAGGTCTGGCGGCAATCATTGACTCAATGAGAAAAGACCTATGCTAATTAAGACTCTCAAAATACTCCAAACTCTCTGTGCTGTTTATGGTTGAGAGGTAGTAAACAATCATGTGCTAGTGGCAGGAGTATGGATAATCCTGTCACACAAGCTAGTTTGCCAGCAGAGAGGTTTGACCTGAGACACCCTTGTCACACCCAGGACAGGGAATTAGCAGCAATTATTGGCACAACAAATGAAAAACCCTTCACCAAATATAATTCCTAGCCAACCCACTATACTAATAATTTCTAACTTCCCAAAAGAATTTGTCTTTAGTAAGTCTAAAACATCTCATGCCTCTCAGGTTGGGAGGCTGTAAACAATCACATGTGGCCAGACGAACCTATACAGGTGGGCTAGATAACCTTCAGAGGAGTTTGTAAGTTGAAACACTGTTGTCATGCCCAGGAATTTTTATTGACTTGGAGCTGTAAGCTAACTCCTTCTCCGAGAGAACCAGTGGGGAACAGCCCCCCATAAAGTTAGAGGTGTAGGCGAGAGCATGAAACAGTAAAGTAGATAGACTCTGGTTTTGGGGTTAGATGCTCAGGAACAGGGAGTTTCCTGAGGCTTGATCACGCCTTTGCATATGCCAAGCCTCCTTCCTCAGGACCTTTGCCATGGGCAGAGTTCCTCACACTGGCCCCCAGCAGTAAACAATAAAATCAGCTTTAGAAATTAAACAAATGTAAATTTCTTTGTTTTTTCTAAACTTGAAGATTTCTGGAAACTTATTAATCTTAATTAAATGGAAAATAATATACTAGATTCTTCAGAGGGACACGGAAAAGCAATGGAGTATGGGAAATCTTGAAAACACACATTTTTACTTTACTTATTTATTTTTTTACATAAGAAGAAAGAGACATGGAAATGTTGAGTACACATCTTAAGGTCATGAGTTTGCTGACTGGCAAAAATAGGTCCAGGACCCATATCATGTGATCTCAACCCACTATACAGTCAAGTAAAAACTGTATTTTTTTTCTATTTCTTTCACTCTTCAGCACTGAATTTATTTCTCTGTAGAGACATTTAGCATTGATATACTATTCAATAGTAAATATCCAGTATATTTTTTCCAATATATTTTTAACATAGTTAAATAATTCATCGAACACCAAATTACTGAAGCACATTATGTAATAACCATTTAGAGTACACTGATTTGGAAATGTTTATTATTTATATTAAATAATAGTTGAGAACTATTTGAATTTGTTTTTTGGAATTTTTTTTATGCTGTAGAGTGTACATAAAGGGAAATAAAGCTGGGCAGGCTTCACACTAATTTGAATAGGAAGCTGTAATTTTGGAAGTGTAAATGTAAAATTTCTATCTAGGTCAAGCAATTCAAACAATAAGTAGAATAGTAACAGGGTTGGGAAAGGGCAACATGCAGTCTGAATAGTGAAATTTCAGTGATATAAAAGAACACCAGAAAAAAAGATGTATTCTCTTTTGCTTTCTGCCAGCAGCACAGCTTAGATTGCCACAGGTTCTAAAACAAAACAAAACAAAATAAAAACCCAGAAAAAGGAATAAAAATTTGCCTGAAGAATAAATAAATAGAAAAAAAATCTATTCCTTAATTCAGAAGCTATTTACACATTTTTATCTATGTTTTAGCATTGCATACATGCTGGTTTTAAGAAGTCATATTTGTGTTCTGTAAGTGAGTAATCAGTGAAGGAAATACAGAATAGAAATGTTTGTTCAGTGTTCCAAGTTAGATTGAAGGAGATAGAACTATGACTTTTATCACTGTTCATTTGAATTATCATCTTGTTAAAAAAAAAAATCAGTACTATAATGCTAACTTTGAATGTTTCCTCTCTCTCTTGTTGGAGACACAGTCGATAATATTTTCTCCCACCACCTTTTCTGATTAGATTTCCACACATAGAAATTCAATCATAACCAGAAAAGTGAGACCTCTTGCCCTAATTCAGTTAGAATCCTAATAGCTATTTCATAGAAATTGATGCCACATTCAGATCAGTTAAGTTCAGTTGCTTAGTCGTGTCTGACTCTTTGTGACCCCATGAATCAAGCATGCCAGGGCTCCGTGTCCATCACCAAGTCCCAGAGTTCACTCAGACTCACATCCATTGAGTCCGTGATGCCATCCAGCCATCTCATCCTCTGTCGTCCCCTTCTCTTCCTGCCCCCCATCCCTCGCAGCATCAGAGTCTTTTCCAATGAGTCAACTCTTCTCATGAGGTGGCCAAAGTACTGGAGTATCAGCTTCAGCATCATTCCTTCCAAAGTACACCCAGGGCTGATCTCCTTCAGAATGGACTGGTTGGATTTCCTTGCAGTCCAAGGGACTCTCAAGAGTCTTCTCCAACACCACAGTTCAAAAGCATCAATTCTTCGGCACTCAGCTTTCTTCACAGTGCAACTCTCACATCCATACATGACCACAGGAAAAACCATAGCCTTGACTAGATAGGCCTTAGTCGGCAAAGTAATGTCTTTGTTTTTGAATACGCTATCTAGGTTGGTCATAACTTTTCTTCCAAGGAGTAAGTGTCTTTTAATTTCATGGCGGCAATCACCGTCTGCAGTGATTTTGGACCCCAAAAATATAAAGTCTGTAACTGTTTCCACTGGTTCCCCATCTATTTCCCATGAAGTGATGGGACCAGATGCCATGATCTTCTTTTTCTGAATGTTGAGCTTTAAGCCAGCTTTTTCACTCTCCACTTTCATTTTCAAGAGGCTTTTTATTTCCTCTTCACTTTCTGCCATAAGGGTGGTGTCATCTACATATCTGAGGTTATTGATATTTCTCCCAGCAATCTTGACTCCAGCTTGTGTTTCTTCCAGTCCAGCGTTTCTCATGATGTACCCTGCATAGAAGTTAAATAAGCAGGGTGACAATATACAGCCTTGACATACTCCTTTTCCTATTTGGAACCAGTCTGTTATTCCATGTCCAGTTCTAACTGTTGCCCCTTGACCTGCATATAGGTTTCTCAAGAGGCAGGTTAGGTGGTCTGGTATTCCCATCTCTTTCAGAGTTTTCCACAGTTTCTTGTGATCCACACAGTCAAAGGCTTTGGCATAGTCAATAAAGCAGAAATAGATGTTTTTCTGGAACTCTCTTGTTTTTTCCATGATCCATCGGATGTTGGCAATTTGATCTCTGGTTCCTCTGCCTTTTCTAAAACCAGCTTGAACATCAGGAAGTTCACGGTTCATGTATTGCTGAAGCCTGGCTTGGAGAATTTTGAGCATTACTTTACTAGCATGCGAGATGAGTGCAAGGGTGCGGTACTTTGAGCATTCTTTGGCATTGCTTTTCTTTGGGATTGGAATGAAAACTGACCTTTTCCAGTCCTGTGGCCACTGCTGAGTTTTCCAAATTTGCTGGCATATTGAGTGCAGCACTTTCACAGCATCATTTTTCAGGATTTGAAATACCTCAACTGGAATTCCATCACCTCCACTAGCTTTGTTCATAGTGATGCTTCCTAAGGCCCACTTGACTTTACATTCCAGGATGTCTGGCTCTAGATGAGTGATCACACCATTGTTATATCTGGGTTTTGATGATCTTTTTTGTACAGTTCTTCTGTGTATACTTGCAACCTCTTCTTAATATCTTCTGCTTCTGTTAAGTCCATACTATTTCTGTCCTTTATCGAGCCCATCTTTGCATGAAACGTTCCCTTGGTATCTCTAATTTTCTTGAAGAGATCTCTAGTCTTTCCCTTTCTGTTTCTTTCCTCTATTTCTTTGCATTGATCGCTGAAGAAGGCTTTCTTATCTCTTCTTGCTGTTCTTTGGAACTGTGCTTGCAGATGCTTATATCTTTCCTATTCTCCTTTGTTTTTTGCTGGATTTAAATATCTCCATCTCAACTATCTTTTACATTTAACTCAATGGATATGTGGTAAGTATTTACTTTTCTGTCCTTAAAAGAGTAGTAGTAAGTGAAAGTCACTCAGTTGTGTCTATTTGCGATCCCGTGGACTGTAGCCCACCAGGCTCCTGTGTTCATGGAGTTCTCCAGGCAGGAATACTGGAGAGCCATTTCCTGCTGTAGGGGATCTTCCCAACCCAGGGATCAAACCCAGGTCTCCTGCATTACAAGCAGACTCTTTACCATCTGAGCTACTAGGAAAGCACAATAGAAGAAAGTTATGAAATATTAAATGCTTAGCCCTCCCTAAGACAATATCAACTGTCCATAACATTTGAAGAACCTCTGACTGTAGTGTGGCAGAAACCTGGGAGTATACTGTTCACATGGAGGGGAGAAGCTGCTGTGTGTGTGGAGCAGAATTAGCTGAGAGACCCAGTTGCCATGCCTCCAGGATTCATTGCAGTACTCCAGCCAAGGTCCTGTGATCCCTGGGCTGTTCCAGTCAGCCAGTGATTGAGAACAGCAGAGGTTCTAGAGCTGAGCCCTTCTTGTCCAGTGTTGAACTCCTCAAATAGGCAGTCTTTGTTTGGATCTTTCCCTTTGCCTTACCCAGCTTTCTCAGAGCTGCACTGCAGTGTGAAGCTTTCCTCTCCTTCTTCCTTCCCAGTTTCTCTTCAATGGAACCAAATCTGATTCACATTCAGAACTCTCTTTGACGAATTCTGAAATAGGAGGGAAGTGGGCGGAGCACAATCAAGGACCTGATGTAAACTGGTTAGAACCAACTCGATCTAAGATGGTGGAAGATTTGACTCCCAGTGGACCTTGAGCCACATGATACCCTCATTGTAATACATTATCATGCTGAATGAGAGACCCACCAGCTCCATGATAGTTCCAAGGCTGACAAAGATCAAAAAGTGGACAGTGGCCCAGTTCCTGGAATTCTTAACTGCTTCTCCCAAATAATTGGAATAATCCTTCTGCTCATTTGTCTATGAAATTAGCCAACCCATAAAAATTAACCACCCCATATTTGGTAGGCTGTCACTTTCTGAGATCTCTCACACATCTGGAGTGTGCTTCTCTCTAAATAAACCCACTTCTTACTTAGCAGTTTCAGTTCAGTCGCTCAGTCGTGTCCGACTCTAGTGACCCCATGGACTGCAACATGTCAGCCTTCCCTCTCCATCACCAACTCCAGGAGATTGCTCTAACTCATGTTCAAGTAGGTGATGGCATCAAACCATCTTATCCTCTGTCCTTTAATAAAGTTATCTCTTATCACTTTGTCTCTCACTAAATTCTTTCTGTCAGGAGACATCAAGAATCTCAAATTCACTGGAACAATTCTATCTCCTCCCCCTTTTATAATTTATAGTGAAAGTCACTCAGTCATGTCCAACTCTTTGCAAGCCCATGGACTGTGAAATGCTCCAGGCCAGAATACTGGAGAAGGTTCCCTTCTCCAGGGGATCTTCCCAACCCAGGAATCAAACCCAAGTCTCCCACATTGCAGGCTGATTCTTTACCAGCTGAGCTACCAGTTAAGCCTAAGAATACTGGAGTGGGTTGCCCATCCCTTCCCCAGTGGATCTTCCTGACCCAGAAATTGAACCAGGGTCTCCTCCATTGCAGGCATATTCTTTACCAGCTGAGCTACTAGAGAAGCCCATTTATACTTTATAGGAATATTCCAATACACATTTAAAAATTCTGATGCAGTCTTGGGACTTGTTTTCTGGAGAAGCCAAACTAACACATACACATATATACACACATATTAAATATCAAAGAAAATTGGGAAAAAAATGAAAAATTCACAATTAGTTCAGACATAAATCAGAAAATCAACAAATAAAGAACTCTCATATGAGGCTGTGAGGAACCAAATCAGAGACAATCAGGGCTATGAATAGATTTTGCTAACAGCAATTGCAAGACCAATTAACTTTTAAGGTTATTCCATGTGTCATTTCCTTATTTGCAAATTGTCTGGCTCATGCATTTAACTTGGACTAATACTACAAGATTAGCTTAGTAAATAAATAGGATAATTGTCTTGGATGTTCTAGAGTGAATTTTCATGTCTGAGAGAGAACTAGGATAGAGTCTTACTTAAGCTTACTGGACTGCCATGATTGAGCAAAGAGACAGCTCTTCCAAAATTATATCTCCATACATAAACTACTAATAATACAAATCATGCCCAGCTTCATTTCCCTCTGAATTTCCAGTTATGTTAGACATTTTAAAACATAATCATTTTCTAAGAAAACTGTGATTTTTCCCTTAAAATGACAGTCAAGAATTTAAAATATTTTCAAAAACCTACAATACAAAAAAAGGAAACTTAAAATGGGTAACTGGAGGAAAACAAACTTTACGACGGAGATGAGGCAAATTATGTGTGTTCATATGTTTAAGTACACATGTGTGTATTAAATAAATTATCATTTTATATAACTTTTTATTAGTATATTCAGAAAAGTGATGTAAGATACTTTATCTGTTAACCCAGGCAAGATTATTTTGGAGTAAAACATGTAGAAACTAAGTATACATTGTTACATATAATAAAACCAAGACTTGAGAGAGCTCAAAAATAAAACTTTATCTTTCCTAGTCTCTTCAGATCTCTCTAGAATGTCTAAATAACTCTCAGATGAAGAAGTGTTTTCCAGGGTTTGGGGTGGGGAGACACACATTCAGCTTGCTGTTAGGAAAACATGGTGTAAAAGTAAAGCCGAAGTGTGTAATTCTAAAACTCTTGGTTGAAGTCTCACACAATTTGATTATAACTGTGTCTATGAACCATTCAAACAGACAAGCCTATAAGGATAGGAAGGATGTGGCACACATATCTCCATTAATTCATAGGGTTTCTAAGAATCTCATAATGGAGTAAGTGAAAGTCACTTAGTCATTTCTGATTCTTTGCAACCACATGGAATGTAGCCTGTCAGGCTCCTCTGTCAGGGCAAGAGTACTGGAGTGGGTAGCTGTTTCCTTCTCCAGAGGATCTTCCCAACCCAGGGATCAAACCCAGGTCTCCCACATTACAGGTGGATTCTTTACCATCTGAGCCACCAGGGAAGCTCCCTCTCATAATGGAATGAACTCCAATAAAAATTATAGATAACTCACAGTGTTTAGAAAAGCTGTGATAGTACACACACTGCTACTTGAACTAAAAGTTGGAAGAGTTTATACAAAGTAAATAGATACTTTGGAGCTCCAAACTATTAAGGACAGTAAGCAGACTGAGAAAAATCACTCTCTTGCAAATCTGGGTTACATTTTATGTTAAAGGAATTTTAATGCAAATGGTGGAACCCAAAGCCCATAGGATGATTGAACACTAATTGAAAAACTGGCAACATATGTCAGCTTGGATTTCAAATGTGCCACTCTCATTTACTTGTCTGGAGAACCCCATGGACAGAGGAGCCTGGCAGGCTACAATCCAGGGGGTTCCAAGAGTCAGACACCATTTAGCTAAATCACCACCACTGACTGTTGAATGCTCTGTGCCTCTTCCCAGCTTCCCCTTTAGAATGAGAAAGTCTATGGCAGTTACGTTATATTGATCCCACTATTGAATGTTGAGATGAGCAGGAGTAAATACCTTGACAGGACTTCTGACTAAAAGGAATGATATTCAAGGAGTACTACCCCAAAAGTTATATGCAAGAAGCCTCATTGGTCCCTGACTCTGAATTAGATGACAGGATCCTAAACCTCAAGCCTGATACTAACGTAATCCATGAGACTTCTGAGGATCTTAGGTGGTATGGATTTAAAAACACATGTGGGAAAAAAGTAAATTACTTGTGGTCCGAAAGCTAACTGTGACTGTTTTTAAATACTTCAGTAGACCACTTGATACCTCTTTCATCAATATGGAGGTCTAATTTGCCTTTCTTTAAATATAAACTGGTTTTAGCAAATCACTTTTAACCACTGGAAGGTAGCTGATTGTTATTGTGTGACTTGAGAGGCCTGTTAGCAAAAACAGCTTCTGCCTGTTTTGTTCTGTTGAGATAGTTGTTTTGTTTTACTTTTCAAGTGGCCATGGATTACATATCCAACTTTCCTGCTGCTGCTACTGCTACTGCTGCTAAGTCGCTTCAGTCGTGTCTGACTCTGTGTGACCCCATAGACAGCAGTCCACCAGGATCCCCTGTCCCTGGGATTCTCCAGGTAAGAATACTGGAACAGGTTGCCATTTCCTTCTCCAATGCATGTATACATGCTAAGTCGCTTCAGTCTTGTCCAACTCTGTGCAACCCCATGGACAGCAGCCCACCAGTCTCCTCCATCCACAGGACTCTCCAGGCAAGAATACTGGAGTGGGTTGCCAGTTATCCTAACTTATGCTTTCCTGGTAGCTCAGTTGGTAAAGAACCTGCCTGCAGTGCAGTTTAATCCCTGGGTTGGGAAGATCCCCTGGAGAAGGAAATGGCATTCCATTCCAGTATTCTTGCCTGAAAAATCCCATGGACAGAGGAGCCTGGCGGGCTACAGTCCATGGGACACAAGAGTCAGACACCACTTAGCTAATTTCACTACATTTCAACAGTTAAAACAGCATAAATCATATTTTCCAAGGTTCAGTGAACTAAGGCAAGGAACGTGTATCTTGGCAATATTGCTTACAGTTAATTAATACAATGTGATTTGTGATGAAGGTGGCCATAGATCTGAATACAGGAGCATAGAGACTAAAATGCATGCTGCCTAATAATAATTATTTGCTGACTCAATCAATGCACACATGCTTGGTAGAGACCTAAGGGCATTTGAGATGGTATAAGTTTATATAAATAGGGAATGAGCTGGAAATGCCTCCATCATACAAAAATCAAGAGTTATCTGTATTTTGAAACTTACAATTCTTTAAAGAGTTTCATTTTATTATTTTTCCTTTTTAATGTGTTAATTAATAAATTATAGCACAGGAATTGAATCAGAATATGCTATTAACTTACCTATCAATATTTATTTGACTGCTAAATTTTAACTTAAGCTAAAAGAGTGAATTTGTAAATCATGTGACTTAGCACACATGCATGAACAATTTGGCGTCTAATACAGCAAAGTAAGAATAAATAATCATTATTTAGCCAAGAGGCTAAATAAATAATAGAGAAGTGTCCTGATTCTGATCTTTATACATATTCTTCCTCTTTGGACTTCCTTGGTGGCTCAGACGGTACAAAATCTGCCTGCAATGAAGGAGATACAGGAGACTTGGGTTGGGAAGATCCCCTAGAGAAGAGAATGATAACCCACTTCAGTATTCTTGCTTGGAGGGTCCCTTGGACAGAGGAGCCTGGTGGGTTAGAGTCCATGACATTGCAAAGAAGTGGACATGACCGAGTGACTAACACTTTCCCTTTTCTCCACTAAAGGATAAATAGATGATGACTTAGAAGAACCAGTACATTTGCAAGTTTCTCTGATTACTTCTCATAAATTTTCATATTGGCAGCTGGAGATACCAGAAACATAAGGTTTTAAATAAAGTACAATATTTCACCACACAAAAAGAAAATATAATCTAATTGTTAAACTCCCAAGTTTCTAGTTCTGACAAAGATCCTATTTTAAACAAAACAAAGAGCTCTTTCTGTGTTGTTGATTATATAAAAATCAAATAAAATGAGCAAACCTGTATAAATATCCATTTTATGTGTTAATGTTTGTAAATGGGAGCTGATTTCTCCAGTTTTGATTGTTTCCATTATGCAGTGAAAGAAATACTCCAGAGAAATGAAAAGATTTCTAACACAAAGTACACGGTGTGAGTCCATTCTGCTGACCACAGGATACTGCTACATCTCTGCTGGATTAAAACTTCAAACCCATTAAGCAGAGCAGAAGCACTGTAACTTCCCAAGTCAAAAGTTCAGCAGGGAGTGTTTCAGGATGCTTCCTACCTCTAATTTTCTCTAATAACACAGATGCAGTTGTCATCTCTTAGGGCACAGTGGTCAATAACTGCTGTGATTCTCTGTCCATGGCCAGTCAGATAAGAACCTATTTTCTCCACTAATTGCTGAAGCAGCAGTGACTCTGAGGGGGTGTAGGGGAAAGAAGAAAGGCTGGTTTAAAATATATTGTGATATGTTTTCATTCTGAAGTCAGGAAAGATTACGCTAGGGAAGCTATGTATGGTGCTGTGTCACCTTTGAACCCTTGGTGTTCCCTGCTGATTATAGCTAGCTCTAAGGTGGGACAAAACAAATTAGTCACATTTTGTGAGACTGACACTTTCGTCTCTTGCCATATGGGATAACTGAAGAAATAACTAGGGAATGCTTTCTAATTTTCTGGCAGTGGATTTAGCAAGCAGTTTTCTAAATGCAATAATCTTTGAAGGCCATGTAATGATCACATTCTCTGAATCACTGTAACAGACAAACTGCTTTATAAAAACAATAGTTTTTATCTATCTCTCCATAGACTACCCACAATTTTACTATGTCTATGATAACTTTTATGTATATGTATGTGTACTATCTAATAATAAAAACAGTAATTGCTGATCATGCTGCCACCTGTATCCTATTCCCAGAGTGGAATTAGTCAGGCAGTTTAAACACTGGCATTTTGGGGGGCAACAGTTTTATAGACAGACACATGCATTTTAATAAATACTGATCCACAAACTGAAAATAATTCCTTTTTTTCTGATTTGTATAGGTATTTATGAAATAAATATTTGTATACATATTTATGAAATAAAGAGCTTCCTTTGTGGCTCAGCTGGTAAAGAATCTGAATGCTACAATGCAGGAGACCTGGCTTGGATCTCTGGGTTGGGAAGATTCCCTGAGAAGAGAACTGTGACCCACTCCATAATTCTTGCCTGGAGAATTCCATGGACTGTATGGTCCATGGGGTCGCAAAGACATGATTGAGTGACTTTCATTTTCACTTATGAAACAGAAGTATTCACTAGAGAAAGTTAGGTCAAAGGAAGGATATATACATATAGAGTAGTGTTAGTCACTCAGCTGTGTCAGACTCTGTGATCCCACGGACTATAGCCCACTAGGCTTCTCTTGCCGTGGGATTCTCCAGGCAAGAATACTGGAGTGGATTGCCATTCCCTTCTTTAGAGGATCTCCCCAATACAAGGATCAAACCCGGGTCACCTACATTCCAGGCAGATTCTTTACCGTTTGAGCTACAGGGAAGACAGATATACATATATACATTCTTAAATATATTAAAATATTTCATGTAATTTTCATAAGGCTTTTGGAGACTAAAGTACAAACATATATATGAAAAACACTGTTTTAAGTAATTATATGTGTTTTTTAAAATTATGGATAAAACACATTTATCACTACACACAAAGTTAGTTGAGGTGATGAAATTCCAGTGGAGCTATTTGAAATCTTAAAAGATGATGCTGTGAAAGTGCTGCACTCAATATGCCAGCAAATTTGGAAAACTCAGCAGTGGCCACAGGACTGGAAAAGGTCAGTTTTCATTCCAATCCCAAAGAAAGGCAATGCCAAAAAATGCTCAAACTGTTGCACAATAGTGTTCATCACACACGCTAGCAAAGTAATGCTGAAAATTCTCCAAGCCAGGCTTCAGCAGTATGTGAACCATGAACTTCCAGATGTTCAAGCTGGATTTAGAAAAGGCAGAGGAACCAGAGATTGAGTTTGGGTGAAATCCGGGAGTTGGTGATTGATAGGGAGTCCTGGCGTGCTATGGTTCATGGGGTTGTGGAGAGTTGGACATGAGTGAGCTACTGAACCGAACTGAACTGAAAACACATTTTCAATGTATTGAACATCCATTGACAAAGTTTAAATAGTATCAATACCCAGTCTTATAACACAGTTTTAGATCTCAAAAATTATATCATCACATTTCAAATGGCCTCATTGTACATATTATGTGTATACATATAAATATTCATTACATACACATAATAATATATATAAACTATGTTTATGTATATATGTACATATAGATGCTATTTCAATTTAGAACTTCAACTAATGCCCATTGATAATAGATTTTTTAACAGTCTTTAAATAGAAAATGGCTCTGTTGAATAAATTCCATTTATAGTTCTTTTTAGAGGAATATTTATATTATAATTTCCCATCAGGTTTTCTCTCAATGAACTGCAATATCAATATCCTGAAAAGTAACATTCCAGTTTCAAATATAAAAGCCATAGAAATCCAGCAATGCTTTAAATTATTTCCAAATCTAGTATAAATAACTCTTCAGGTTTTACTGTTTCTGAATCCTGATAAACTTGAATACCCTTACTTTTTCACTCACAAAAGAAAGAAACACTGCTCTACAGTAGTACCTTTATCAATTTATTAACAATGTTTTTACGTGATGTTTAGAGAAAACATTGATAATGAATTCAGTTCAGTCGCTCAGTTGTGCCCGACTCTTTCAAACCCCAGGAATCGCAGCACACCAGGCCTCCCTGTCCATAACAAACTCCCGGAGTTCACTCAGACTCATGTACATGGAGTCAGTGATCCAGCTATCTCATCCTCTGTCCTCCCCTTCTCCTCCTGCCCTCAATCTCTCCCAGCATCAGTCTTTTCCAATGAGTCAACTCTTCACATGAGGTGGCCAAAGTACTGGAGTTTCAGCTTTAGCATCATTCCTTCCAAAGAACACTCAGGGCTGATCTTCAGAATGGACTGGTTGGATCTCCTTGCAGTCCAAGGGACTCTCAAAAGTCTTCTCCAACACCACAGTTCAGAAGCATCAATTCTTCAGCATTCAGCTTTCTTTATAATCCAATTCTCACATCCATACATGACCACAGGAAAAACCATAGCCTTGACTAGACGGACCTTAGTCGGCAAAGTAATGTCTCTGCTTTTGAATATACTATCTAGGTTGGTCATAACTTTTCTTCCAAGGAGTAAGCATCTTTTAATTTCATGGCTGCAATCACCATCTGCAGTGATTTTGGAGACCCAAAAAATGAAGTCTGACACTGTTTCCACTGGTTCCCCATCTATTTCCCATGAAGTGATGGGACCAGATGCCATGATTTTCATTTTCCAAATATTGAGCTTTAAGCCAACTTTTTCAATCTCTACTTTCACTTTCATCAAGAGGCTTTTTAGTTCCTCTTTACTTTCTGCCATAAGGGTGGTGTCTTCTGCATATCTGAGGTTATTGATATTTCTCCTGGCCATCTTGATTCCAGCTTGTGATTATTCCAGCCCAGCATTTCTCATGATGTACTCTGCATAGAAGTTAAATAAGCAGGGTGACAATATACAGCTTTGACATACTCCTTCTCCTATTTGGGACCAGTCTGTTGTTCCATGTCCAGTTCTAACTGTTGCCTCTTGACCTGCATACAGATTTCTCAAGAGGCAGGTCAGGTGGTCTGGTATTCCCATCTCATTCAGAATTTTTCACAGTGCATTGTGATCCGCACAGTCAAAGGCTTTGGCATAGTCAATACAGCAGAAATAGTTGTTTTTCTGGAACTCTCTTGCTTTTTTCATGATTCAGCGGATGTTGGCAATTTGATCTCTGGTTGCTCTGCCTTCTCTAAAACCAGCTTGAACATCAGGCAGTTCACGGTCACGTATTGCTGAAGCCTGGCTTGGAGAATTTTGAGCATTACTTTACTAGCATGAGAGATAAGTGCAAGGGTGCGGTAGTTGGAGCATTCTTTGGCATGCCCTTTCTTTGGGTTTGGAATGAAAATTTACCTTTTCCAGTCCTGTGGCCACTGCTGAGTTTTCCAAATTTGCTGGCATATTGAGTGCGGCACTTTCACAGCATCATCTTTCAGGATTTGAAATAACTCCACTGGAATTCCATCACCTCCACTAACTTTGTTCATACAGATGCTTTCTAAGGCCCACTTGACTTCACATTCCAAGATGTCTGGCTCTAGATGAGTGATCCCACCATCATGATTATCTGGGTCATGAAGATCTTTTTTGTACAGTTCTGTGTATTCTTGCCACCTCTTCTTAATATCTTCTGCTTCTGTTAGGTCCAGACCATTTCTGTCCTTTATCGAGCCCATCTTTGCATGAAATGTTCCCTTAGTATCTCTAATTTTCTTGAAGAGATCTCTAGTCTTTCCCATTCTGTTGTTTTCCTCTATTTCTTTGCATTGATCTCTGAGGAAGTCTTTCTTATCTCTTCTTGCTATTCTTTGGAACTCTGCATTCAGATGCTTATATCTTTCTTTTTCTCCTTTTTTTTTGCCTCTCTTCCTTTCACAGCTATTTGTAAGGCCTCCCCAGACAGCCATTTTGCTTTTTTGCATTTCTTTTCCATGGGGATGGTCTTCATCCCTGTCTCCTGTACAATGTCACGAACCTCAGTCCATAGTTCATCAGGCACTCTATCTATCAGATCTAGGCCCTTAAATCTATTTCTCACTTCCACTGTAAAATCATAAGGGATTTGATTTAGGTCATTCCTGAATGGTCTAGGCAGTTTTCCCTACTTTCTTCAATTTAAGTCTGAATTTGGTAATAAGGAATTCATGATCTGAGCCACAGTCAGCTCCTTGTCTTGTTTTTGTTTACTGTATAGAGCTTCTCCATCTTTGGCTGCAGAGAATATAATCAATCTGATTTTGGCGTTGACCATCTGATGATGTCCATGTGTAGAGTCTTCTCTTGTGTTGTTGGAAGAGGGTGTTTGCTATGACCAGTGCATTTTCTCGGCAAAACTCTATTAAAGTCTTTGCCCTGCTTCATTCCACATTCCACAGCCAAATTTGCCTGTTACTCCAGGTATTTCTTGACTTCCTATTTTTGCATTCCAGTCCCCTATAATGAAAAGGACATCTTTTTTGGGTGTTAGTGCTAAAAGGTCTTGTAGGTCTTCACAGAACCCTTCAACTTCAGCTTCTTCAGCGTTACTGGTTGGGGCCTAGACTTGGATTACCATGATATTGAGTGGTTTGCCTTGGAAATGAACAGAGATCATTCTGTCGTTTTTGAGATTGCATCCAAGTACTGCATTTTGGACTCTTGTTGACCATGATGGCTACTCCATTTCTTCTGAGGGATTCCTGCTACATTTGTAGATATAACGGTCATCTGAGTTAAATTCACCCATTCCAGTCCATTTTAGTTTGCTGATTTCTAGAATGTCGATGTTCACTCTTGCCATCTCCTGTTTGATCACTTCCAATTTGCCTTGATTCATGGACCTGACATTCAGGTTCCTATGCAATATTGCTCTTTACAGCATCGGACTTTGCTTCTATCACCAGTCACATCCAAAGCTGGGTATTGTTTTTGCTTTGGCTCCATCCCTTCATTCTTTCTGGACTTATTTCTCCAATAATCTCCTGTAGTGTGTTGGGCACCTACTGACCTGGGGAGTTCCTCTTTCAGTATCCTATCATTTTGCCTTTTCATACTGTTCATGGGGTTCTCAAGGCAAGAATACTGAAGTGGTTTGCCATTCCCTTCTCCAGTGGACCACATTCTATCAGACCTCTCCACCATGACCCCCTCGTCTTGGGTTACCCCATGGGCATGGCTTAGTTTCATTGAGTTAGACAAGGCTGTGAACCTAGTGTGATTAGATTGAGTAGTTTTCTGTGAGTATGGTTTCAGTGTGTCTGCCCTCTGATGTCCTCTTGCAACACCTACCATCTTACTTGGGTTTCTCTTACCTTGGGCATGGGGTATCTCTTCACGGCTGCTCCAGCAAAGCGCAGCCACTGCTACTTACCTTGGATAAAGGGTATCTCCTCACCGCTGCCCTTCCTGACCTTCTACATGGGATAGCTTCTCTAGGCCCTCCTCACCCGTGCAGCCACCACTTCTTGGACATGGGGTGGCTCCTCCTGCCCACTGCCCCTGACCTTGGATGCAGGGTGGCTCCTCCCGGCCACCCCTGACCTCGGACACGGGGTAGCTCCTCTCGGCCGTTCTTGCACTGTCGCAGCCAGGCACTCTCAGCTGCTACCCCTGACCTCGGTCGTCGGGTAGCTTCTCTAGGCCGTGCTTAGTGCTTCTGTCGCAGCCGCCCGCACTTAGTGCACCGGTCACGGTTAGAAGTGCTCAAAAATTACCAGTAGAATTCTGTGAAATATTAATAAAATTTCATATTAAATATTTTCACCCCATGTATGTATTTTTTCACACCAACTTAAAAGTTCTCTAAAACTATAGTAAGTTTAGTATAGTAATATAGTATAGTATTAATGTACAAAGACAGCATTAAGGAAAATATAATAATGAATTAGTGATATTGACAATATTTTGAGGCTGGAAATAAGGTCCAAGTGTTTGTAAATCATAGCATAAATAAAAATGTCTGGGCAAGAATATGGTTAAAGCCATTTAGAAAGCAGCAAACATCCTCAGGATTGTATTCCATCATCCTCATCTTCAAAAGAAGGAGTATTTTTTTAACTTTAAAAAAAAATTGATTTGTAGGTAATTTAGAATGTGATGTTACTTTCAGGTGTACAGAAAGTTGACTCAGTTATATACATATTCTTTTCAGATTCTTTTTCATGATAGGTTATTGACATATATTGAATATAGTTCCCTGTGCTATACAGAAGGTCCTTGTTCATCTCTTTTGTATGTAGTACTGTGTATATATTAATCTCAAACTCCTAATTTATCCCTCCCTATCATCTTCCCCCTTTGGTAACCATAAGTTTGCTTTTCTATATCTGTGAGTCTATTTCTGTTTTGTAAATAAGTTCACTTACATCATTTTTTTTTTTTAGATTTCACTTAGAAGTTATGACATATGATATTTGTCTTTCTCTCTCTGACTTACTTTAATTAATATGATAATGTCTAGGTCCATTCATATTGCTGCAGATGATGCTGATTCATTATTTTTACTGGTATGTAATATTTCATTGTGTATATATACCACATACTTTTATCCATATCTTGGTTATTGTAAATAGTGCTGCTGTGAATACTGGGGTGCATGTATCTTTTTGAATTAGAATTTTCTTTGCCCAAGAGTGAGATATAAAAAGTAGAGTTACCATATGATCCAGAAAAGAGTTTTTTCCTGAGAAACTGATAGAAGATCCTCCCATTGCAGTTTATTAGCACATTGGAAAGTTAATGAATCTGCACATTCCTTGAGGACATCCCACATACCACTTGCTACTCCTCTGCAGTCTGGAATTCTGACAGCCAAGTAAGTGTACACAAGTTCTTGTGCACACTTCATGCAAAAACACACATCTAGGAATAGATTGGAATAGTTCCCCTCTCCACAACCCAGTAGAATATGAATTACTCCTAAAAAAAAAAAAATGTCTTGTAACTAGTGACGCTTAGGTATTCCCTAAAAAATAAAGCTGCTTTCTGTTTAGTTACTTTGCTGAAATCAATTATTGTACAATTCCCATTACTAAACAATAATTTTCTAGTATTTTAATGTTACTTTAAATGTGTACTGGCAGCAGAGGATCACCAAACATTAAAGACTAACACTTTAAAAAAGTGATTAAAAGAAACAAACAAAACAGAAATCAGGTGGAAAAGTAGATGATTCAGGAAGCAGATAAAAATAATCTTAAACATGTATTAATATACAAGATATGAAAGAATGTGTAATCATGGAATAAAAAGTAAAGACTTTCACCAAGGAGGATATATGGATAGTAAATAAGCATGTAAAAAGTTGTTCAGAAAGATGTAAGGGTAACAAATAAGCATATGAAAAGATGGTTCATGTCATATGTCTTTGAGGATGTGTAAATAGAAGCAACAAGTTACAACTACACATCTATTGGAATGGCCAAGACCAGAACATTGACAATACCAAATACAGAAATGTGAAGAAATTTGTGCTAGTTTTGCTGTTGTACCTCAAACTGCAAGTTACTGCTATAGTATATGTTAAGGACTTAGTTAAGAGGAAAAGGCATTAAACCTGCAAAGATATTTTTGGGGGACAAGGGAGAGAGACTACATTTACACAATTTTTATTGTAATACACTACTATAATCATTCTGTTGTTCAGTCAGTTCAGTTCAGTTGCTCAGTCATGTCCGACTCTTTGTGACCCCATGAATCACAGTATGCCAGGCCTCCCTGTCCATCACCAACTACTGGAGTTTACCCAAACTCATGTCCATCGAGTCAGTGATGCCATCCAGCCATCTCATCCTCTGTCATCCCCTTCTTCTCCTGCCCTCAATCCCTCCCAGCATCAGGGTCTTTTCCCAATGAGTCAACTCTTCACATGAGGTGGCCAAAGTATTAGAGTTTCAGCTTCAACATCAGTCCTTCCAATGAACACCCAGGACTGAACACCTTTAGGATGAACTGGTTGGATCTCCTTGCAATCCAAGGGACTCTCAAGAGTCTTCTCCAACACCACAGTTCAAAGGCATCAATTCTTCGGTGCTCAGCTTTCTTCACAGTCCAACTCTCACCATCCATACATGACCACAGGAAAAAACATAGTCTTGACTAGATGGACCCTTTTTGGCAAAGTAATGTCTCTGTTTTTTAATATGCTATCTAGGTTGGTTATAAAATGTCTTCCAAGGAGTAAGGGTCTTTTAATTTCATGGCTGCAGTCACCATCTGCAGTGATTTTGGAGACCCAGAAAATAAAGTCTGACACTGTTTCCACTGTTTCCCCATCTATTTCCCATGAAGTATGGGACCGGATGCCATGATCTTCGTTTTCTGAATGTTGAGCTTTAAGCCAACTTTTTCACTATCCTCTTTCACTTTCATCAAGAGACTTTTTAGTTCCTCTTCACTTTCTGCCATAAAGGTGGTATCATCTGCATATCTGAGGTTATTGATATTTCTCCTGGCATCTTGATTCCAGCTTGTGATTCTTCCAGCCCAGGTTTCTCATGATGCACTCTGCATATAAGTTAAATAAGCAGGGTGACAATATACAGCCTTGATGTACTCCTTTTCCTATTTGGAACCAGTCTGTTGTTCCATGTCCAGTTCTAACTATTGCTTCCTGACCTGCATTCAGGTTTCTCAAGGGGCAGGTCAGGTGGTCTGGTATTCCCATCTCTTTCAGAATTTTCCACAGTTTATTGTGATCCACACAGTCAATGGCTTTGGCATAGTCAATAAAGTTTGTTATTTTTGTTAATCTATTAATGTGTCTAATTTATAAATTAAGCTTTAAAAGCAAAAATGTATATAGGATTTGGTGCTATTTTCAGTTTTAGGCATTCACTGGGAATCTTGGAACACATACCCTGCAGATAACTGGGGGCGAAGGGACATGTCCTGTATGTTCTTTTTCCAATTAGTCTGAAAACTGTCAGTTAAACTGATTGATCCTGGTAATGCAGAAAAGATACATAAAATTTCTGAGATTCAGATTTTTTTTTCCTCTCCACTGAAAGAATCAGTATTATTTTGAGTATAGCAAAACATTTAACAGTTCTCTAATAGTCTATTCTGGAAAAAAAAAAGGATAAAATATTTTTTTATATAGAAGTAAACACCCTTTCAAGGGCCACACAACAGGCTATTTTGGCACTGCTTTTGCTTTCTTAGCCCTTGCTGGTCAAGTAAGTGGAGCATGCTGTTTGCACTGGTCTATTCTCTCACAGGGAGGGGTGGTTTCCAGTTGATGTGTTGATTGCTTTTCTGTATACAATTTAAACCCTGGAATTTTGTAGCTTTTAAACAGTAACCTAAGGTAGATTATGTCTTCCCCAGTAAGACGGCCAATTTCAGTCTTTTTGAGAGGATAAGAGATAAGAGATAGGGGTGAGAACCAAGGGAAATCATCAAAGGAATATAAAGAGAGCCAGGGCACAGAAAGGAGAGTGAAAAATAGAGATCACAGGGAAAATATTCTTATTCTGCATTGGCTCTTTCCAGAATGGCTGGGTATGTTTTCAACTTCAAATCCGATGTTGAATCAAATCGTGTTCCCAGTGCTCTGTTTCCTGCTGATGATATTCTTGTTCCACATGCCTGATCCTGCTGAGTGAGTTTTGCATTTTTATAAGGTCTGATTATAAAATGAGTGACCTTAAATCCATTGCTACCAAGGGATTCTAGCTAATGGGTTTAAGTCTGAATTATACTAGTAGTAAGATAAATATGTCCACTCAACCATGTGTTTATACCTTTCTCCATTTCATTTTACATCTTATTGATAAAATTGAATTAAATTGTCAAGACTCACAGGAAATGATCTGGTGTTTAAGATTCTCTAGTCCTTAAAAACACTTCAAATTTCAGAAGCATAGGCTTTTTCTGGCCAAGTAAAAACATGTTTAAAAGCATAAGGCATTTTAGAAAATGTGGGGTTGTTTTTCCCTAAGTACTCAGAAAAAATAATGATTTTCATTCTTGTTGTGTTCTCTTAAATCTGCCCTTCTTTCTATGAAAGTTGACATATATCAAGGTGATGTAGTTGTTGAGAAACTAATTGTACAATAATTCAGAGACTGAAGAAAATGCTTTATTAAAATAGTTAAGGATGCACTATTAAATAGGTAAAATTTAAGGTAAGTAATGAATAAAATTCGGGTAGTTTTTGAATGATGGCCACACATGTCAGTCTCTCTCACAAATGGCTAAACAGTACATTGTTTCTCACAGATACTTATTTCAGTTTGAACTTGGAGAAACATCAGTCTTGCTATATTTGTGCCTGCTAAGTCACTATAATCATATCCAACTCTCTGCAACCCTTGGACTGTAGCCCACCAGACTCCTCTGTCCATGGGATTTTTCAGGCAAAAATACTGGAGTGGGTTGCCATACCCTTCTCCAGGGGATCTTCCCAACCCAGGAATTGAAACTCAGTCTCTTTTGTCTCCTCCATTGGCAGATGAGTTCTTTACCACTAGTGCCATCTAGGAAGCCCCTTGCTAGATTACCACCAAAAAAATCTTTATGAAAAATAGAATATTCTAGTGTTTTTCTTTCCTCATGTAAGAACACCTTTAATTATGCAAGACTGAAATTCTATGCACAGTAAGCAACAACGGTCTTTTCCCATTCCGCATCTCCCCTCACCCTTGTCCTTGGCAGTCACCTTACTACTTCCTGTTTCTATCCGTTTGACTGCTTAGATATTTCATGAGTGGAATCATACAAATTTTTTTTTTTTTTACTGTCTCATTTCACTTTGCATAATATCCTCAAAGTTTATCCATGTTGAAGCATGTGAGATTTTCTTTTTCAAGTTAGCATAATATTTCAGTGTATGTATATACCATACATAGCATGGTTTTGAAGCTTCAGAATATTTTGTTCTTGCCTTGCTTTCCAAGCATACAATAGTCTTGACAAACTTATTATGTTTGTCTACTATTTGTGTGTTTCCATCCACTGTGAATCTTTAAAGTGTGTCTGTGTGTGTTAGTCGCTCAGTCATTACTAACTCTTTGTGACCTCATGGACTGTAGACTGCCCGGCTCCTCTGTCCATGGGATTTTCCAGACAGGAATACTGGAGTGGGTTGCTATTCCCTTCTCCAGGGTATCTTCCTGAAACAGGGATCAAACCCAGATCCCCTGTATTGCAGGTAGACGCTTTACCATCTGAGCCACCAGGGAAGCTTAAAATAGTTAAAATAAGTTTTACCTTAGGATTTGATTTCTCTCTGAAGACTTACATGCATCAAAAGCACAAAATGAAGATTTTTTTCCTGCCCTTTTCTATAGTCTTTCTAAACTGAAGATAGAGATTTTTGAGTTTCTCAGTTTTCTCAAGGGCCTCAGTTCCTAGACCCATGGGAAACTGTTATATATTGTAGTAAAGTGGTGTTGGGAGACAGACTGTTAGTTTATATATGTTGAGCTTGAGTTAAGCTTAATAATTTTGGCTTTGACTGCCTATTTCCTGATCCATGTTGGATCAGAACTCCACTGCCCAGAATCTACCACCTGAGGAATTAAATCTTAACTGAAAACACTCTTGCATCAGGAAGCTAATTTGTAATTCTCTACAATGACCTACCATTGCTGCATAACAAAAATATTTTTTTAAAAAAAGAAAACTTTAAAATGGTTAATTATGATACTAAGGTTGTGGTGGGAAACAGTGGAAACAGTGTCAGACTTTATTTTTGGGGGTTCCAAAATCACTGCAGATGCTGATTGCAGCCATGAAATTAAAAGACCCTTACTCCTTGGAAGGAAAGTTATGACCACCCTAGATAGCACATTTAAAAGCATTACTTTGCCAACAAAGGTCCGTCTAGTCAAGGGTATGGTTTTTCCAGTAGTCACATATGGATATGAGAGTTGGACTGTGAAGAAAGCTGAGCACTGAAGAATTGATGCTTTTGAACTGTGGTGCTGGAGAAGACTCTTGAGAGTCCCTTGGACTGCAGGAGATCCAACCAGTCCATTCTAAAGGCGATCAGTCCTGGGATTTCTTTGGAAGGAATGATGCTGAAGCTGAAACTCCAGTACTTTGGCCACTTTATGCGAAGGGTTGACTCATTGGAAAAGACCCTGATGTTGGGAGGGATTGGGGGCAGGAGGGGAAGGGGCCGACAGAGGATGAGATGGCTGGATGGCATCACCGACTCGATGGACGTGAGTCTGAGTGAACTCTGGGAGTTGGTGATGGACAGGGAGTCCTGGTGTGCTGTGATTCATGGGGTTGCAGAGTCGGAGACAACTGAGTGACTGACCTGAACTCAACTGAACTGAACTGAAGGTTGTGGTATCTTAAGGAGGAAGAACTATCATCTGTGTAAACTTTTTTTTTTTTTAATTATCTTTGAATGTGACATGGTCTCATTCACGTTCTGCATATTTTTAACTTTCCAGTATTGTCTCTTCAAACCATGAGGCATTTTAGAATGTACGCTCTCTCCTTTATTGCACATTTCCAATTTTTGAAACTTCTTGATTTTTCTTTTCATTCATTCTTATTTCCTAGTAATCCTTTCCTGAATTGAATATGTACTTGCTCCCTACAGAAGTGTGATGGCATCCAATATTTCCTCTGAACAGAACTCCATTTTTTTTTAAAAAAAAGCAACTATCTAAGCAATATTTATGTTTGTGCCCTGACACTCTATTTCTTTTATCTCTGTATTTTTCAACCCCACTAAGATCTCAAGTTTTAGTTATCTCTGAGGGGCTACTACTGGTGCTTTCCAAGTTTCTTTTGCAGGTACTCTGTGAAAAATAACATATTCTTTCCCCACTGCACATTCACATAATCTCATCCTCTCCTAGTTTTTGAAATACTACAAACACATACATATCCCTTTCTGCCATTACCTTTCCTGCTCCATAAAGGAATGGGTCTTTCATCTGAATTAATATGCTAGTCACTCATCCTGAGATGAGAAACATGATCAAGTGGAGGTGTCCCTGGAAGAGCAAATTCAGGGCTTGTCACTAGTTCAAAAGCTGCACGTTTTCCTGCTCTGTTGAGCTTAAGGTGAGCTTGTTCTTATTCCAAATATATTCCTTTATCCCCAGTAAAACCAGCTCACTCTTTGCTTCACTTTGGCTAACAAGCTTATAAATATATTTGTGAATTATTAACCTAAATAACTAAGACCATGACTACCAACATTAAAAAGAGTTCCTTCCAGAGGGAAGATCCTCTAAGTATATGTCATATTTGCTTGTGGATGGAGGACCATTGAGAGACCTTGTGCAATACATCTGAACTGATCTCTTTCCACATGGGAATTGAAATTGAGAACTGTAGTTATACTTGCATATTTATTGCCCTGCATGAACTTGCCTCACACATATCACTCTTTGTTTAAAAAGACTTCCTTTTTCTGCAAATTGCAATAGAACGCTAGCTATTTAGTTGATGTAAGCAAATTTAAATCAGGACTCTGAATTCTTCGGGATTTCCCTGGTGGTTCAGTAGTTCAGGCTCTGTGCTTCCATGTAGCGGACACAGTTTTGATTCTATCCCTGGTTGGGGAACTAAGATCCCACATGCCCTCATGGGGTTCCCCCCACAAAAAAAGACTCTGAATTCTTGAATTAAATATTGCTATCCATCTAGCCACATAGCACTAAGGACAATGGAGGCAAATTAATAATGCTGCCCATTATTGTAAAATAAGTACAATTTAAAATAAAATATAGTTCAAATTTAGAGTATATTTAGAGTCCCCAAATTTCAAACTTAGAGAACTCAAATTTTAGAAACAAGAAACTGATTTTATATTATTAATTATTATTTATTCCTTTACTTTAAGCTTATGATATTAATTACATAGCCTGAAAATAGTGCTTAAATTTTCAGTGTTTATTTATAATTTCCCTAGTTTTCTTTCTGGTCCCCAGAATATGTTAGACATACTCATGCAAAAAGATATAATCTATGTGGAAATAAATGAATGATAATTTTAAAAAGGTATTCACTAAGGCTGACTTATTGCAATTTAAGATGTTTACCATCCCTCCTTCGTTTTTGTTCTCTTTTTATTTTCATATTGTGCTATCATAGAAAACAGATTCTAGATAGGCATATGAAAGTGCTGGAAGCCCAGATATTAGTCGTTTATCCTTGATAATCACCTTCACGCTCTTCATTCACTTCAGGCAACTACAGACTGTCTCGTACTTGTTGTATCTTATTACTTGCATGTACAGGTTGAAAAACTACTTAGCAGAAGTAGGTTTTCACTTGCTGAGAATGTTGGTTTAATTTACACTATATGGCATGGACTATTTTGTGGAAGATGCACCATTTAATTTTCCTGTAAGGAGTAAATTTGTGAAACCTTGGGGTTATGGGCACCAAATATGTAATTATTCAAGCAATGTATGGATCGATTGCATCCTGGATGACTGCCCAGCTGCCTGCCCTGAGCTTAGCATTGCTACCCTAATACTATGTTCCCTGCTGGTCTTCAGGTGAGACCACTCAATAGTAATAGCTTGACAATTCAATAAATCCTTATTAGATTTTTTAAAATAAAATTCACCTTTTATCACAAGAAAAATTTAAACAAAAAAAATTTTTTTTCTGCTTTTTGGCTTTTCTCTCCCCCTCTACTCTATACTGTACATGTGCTTTATACATCAACCAAATCTTCTCCATGGGCAGAAGTACCTGGTCAACCACAGTGAGCAAATGTTAATAAGTACCAGTATGTTCCAAAGCCAGTTCCAAAGCCAGACTTAATTTCGGAGCTAAGTCTCCATTTGATGCAGCTGTGCTAGCTTTATATATATATATATATATATATATATATATATATATATCTCTTACATGTACTTTAAATATTCCTTGAAAATAACAAAAGAAAACAAACAGAAAAAAACAAACAAAGAAAAACTTTGACTCCCTCTTCTAATGATTCCATCTATGATGCTCATTATTTAATAGATAGTGTACTGAATAAGTTGTCAATAAAGTTGTTAGGGGAACCACTGACTGAAACCTCCCACCCTTGCCAGGCCCTATAGTAACCACAAGCTACTATCAACTAGAAGAATTTTGGAAAAGTCAAAAGGAGAGAGGAGATGCCAGTTCATATGTCCTACCAACCTTCCAGAATCCTTCTCACTGGAATCCATGTTGACTGAGTGATATGTGCGCCACCAGGAATGACCCTGAGTCAGAATGCCTGGCCGGAGACAACGTGGAAACTAACTCCATCACCATAAACCCCAGACTGAGGGCCACGTGGCAGAGTAGTTCTCTTGGGTTTCTTTATCCTGCTTCTCTCCCCCCTGGGCACCCCTTCCCAATAAAGTCTTTTGCTTTGTCAGCAAGTGTGTCTCCCCAGACAATTCATTTTCTGAGTGTTAGACAAGAACGCACTCTGGGGCCCTGGAAGGGATCCCCCTTCCTGCAATAAGATAAAATATTTAAACGTTTATTTTTCAACACACTAGTCATGGCTGTTACTCAGTTTTTAATTAATAGTGCCTGGTGATACAAACAGTAAAATTGCACAGTCAAATGGACCAGCCCTACTACTATATAACACCTCAGAGTCCTAATCTATAGTGTCAGATATTTTCATTGTTCCTGAAACCTAGCGGGGCCATCATGAGTACAAAAATCTTTCCAAGTCCCCATTTCCTATTAGAAGGCCTTCCCTGGTTTCCAAAGGGCAGATTCAAACAGTTACTAATTAAAAAGTGAGAGCTGGCAGGAACAAAGAAAAGCTGTCAAGAAACAACAGTGCAGCAGTAAAGCAGAGTCGTAGTTCCTCCTCAAGGGACAGACACAGCAATGTATCTTTGAGGTCTTGCATAGGAACTAAGGCCCCCCACCTTGGCGGGGGATGGTAACTTCAAGTTGAGCACAAAAATCCCGGAACACTACCCTGCCACTTCATCATCAGCTGATCAGAATGAAAGGCATCCATCCTGCAGGCCATACTCCAAATTTTACCTTTAAAATGCTTCCCTGAACACCACTGGGGAGTTTGGGTCCTTGAATATGAACCACCTGTTCCCCTTGCTTGGCTGCAACAAACCTTTCTTTGCTCCAAATGCTGCCATTTCAGTTTGTCAGGATTTAGCATGCCTCAGGCACAGAAACTTGTGTTTGACAACAATTACTGTGTTTAAGTCACCTGAAATAATACTGGTGGAAATGTTTTGGAAATATTGCTCACATGGAAAGAATTCTTGCTGAAATGGATAAAACAAGGTTATTCAGGACAGGGCTTAGTCATAAGTGTGTTTGCTGTACCATTATGGTTATCCTCATGTGTGTGTGTATGTGAGAGCATGCACTGCATAAGAGATAAAGAGCTGATGCCTTAGGTTGGGTTCTCAAGCAAGTCTTTTTAATTAATTAATTTTTGGCTGTGTTGAGTCTTCCTTGCACGTGGGTTCTCTCTAGTTGCAGAGAATGGGGGCTGCTCTCTAGCTGTGGTGCATGGACTTCCCATTGTGCTGGTTTCTCTAGCTACAGAGCCCAGGATCTAGAGCTCATGGACTTCAGTTGTTGTGGTGCACTGGGTTCAGTTGCCTTGAAGCATGTGGAATCTTCCTGGAGCAAGGGTTCAAACCTATGTCCCCTGCATTGGCAGGCAGATGCTTGGCCACTGGACCATGCCCAAAGTCCCACAAGCAGGTCTTAAACAAGAATTTGCATCCAAGGGACTTTTTAAGGAAGTGCTTGAATTTAGACTGCTACGGAAGTGAAGGAAACAGGGCAGGCCTGGGGAAATAGCTGAATCAGTTTGTGACTTGGGAAAGTTCCAGCACAAGTACCCCCTGCTCACTGCATCTGCCAGCACAGCAGTCCCATAGCTCAAGAGCAACAATTAAAAGTTTAAATACTTGCTATAGAACATAGAAAAGTCTTTAAAAATCAGAAGATGGGTACACACAAAGAATAAAAGGGCTTCATTTGGATAAGGGTGGAGAGCTGATATGTCAACTTCACTCTGTAGATGACAGTAGAGAACTATCTTCCTTACTTACAATAGCATTTGGCTCTTCACTGTTCCTGCCACTCTTCTTACCAGTGCAGCACCTTTCATTACTCAAATGTAGATGAAAAAGACTTAAACACAAATTTCCTTAAAGAAAGATGAGAAATCTGCTTAAGTATTCATTCAAAGGTGACTTCAACCAGACTCTAGATTCTTTCTTCACAGATATAAATGATGGAGATGGAAGGAGAGAGGAAAGTTTAGAGTCATGTCCAGGCTTATGATATTATCATAATTTGTCCAGAACTTTCTTGGTCTCCATTACTATCAATTGCAAATATGGAAATATTTTGTGTCATATTTTTGTCTTTACTTTTCATGTAACAATAGTCACAGTGTACACTGTGTATGGAAATTTTCTGCTTATAAGAAATTTAGAGAATGTTTCAAATACAAACATAAGTGGTTATATTATCCGTAATAAAGTCAGTAACCATAATAACAAACATAGAACATTACCCCTTCTGATGCCATTTAGACACAGCTGCCATCACCAAGTTCCAGTTTTAAGTAGAAAGTAAAATCAGGCCTTTTTCTTTCTTTTAAGAACACAGCCTAACATTTGCAAATATTACTTCTATGCACATGCCATTTGCAAGGATTTAATCCAAGGATTTGATCACATAATGGCTGCAAGCAAGATTGAGGAATGTAAGAAATGTAAGGTCAGTCACTGCAGAAATCAGAAGTTACTATTATTGCAATGAAGAAGTGGGGATATCAGCAAACAAACAGTATGTCCAGTGAACACTTCTTTTCCTGGTGCATATGTTTGTTTTCTCTTTTTCTTAGTCATATTGCTTGCTATTGTTTTTATATTTGTTTTGATTTATTATATTATACTTGCTTTATGGTTCATTAGCTTCAGGCTTGAGTTAATTCTAGCTATAACCTTGTGATTACTTATTTGTACTGTATCTAGTTTACAATATCAAAATCACAGTAATTTCATTTCTTAAAAGGACACAAAGTCTTCTTAGCTATAATTTTTCCTTCAGAATCTCTTTAGCCTCCTCTCACAGCATATTATATGATATGTCTCATTTTCAGTTATTCTGGGATAATTTATAGTTTTAACTTTCCAAGATTGTTGTACATGATTGAAATTCCTTTCATGTACATGGGAAAAAATCTTAAGCATGTCATTTAGGACCATAGGCAACATGGACCCAACTTGTCATATTACCTTCTTTACTTAATTTTCCTACTTTGTCTTTATTTATTTCACTATAAATTCTTAAAAAAAAAAAAAAAAACAGCATAGGAAATCTCTACACTTGACCATGAACCATTTTAACTCTTGATGCATTTTTTTTTTTTTTTAGTTTCATAATATTTATTGGGTTTCTTGGTTTCTCTGAACCTTCACTCATTTGCTGAGAAGTAATCAATACAGCCTAACTCTTGAAGAGACTATTTGTGAGAAAGAACACAATGAAGCAACTAAATGAATGTTATTTAGGGAGTGTGGGGGGAAATTAAGTGATTTAACTATTTGGAAAAGGACTTAAGTACATGAAGAAATTTAATCATATTTTCCCAGGAAAATTCAGAATTTTCTCATGAAAGTTTATGCCAGATTTTCTCATGGTTCTTCTGTTTTTTTGTTTGTTTGTTTGTTTGTTTTTGTTTTTATTTCTACACTGTGTTTTTATTTAAAATTTCTCAATTATTCATGTTCTGTTATTCATTATCTTTTCTGTAAATTCTTATACATTGATCACGGTGACATTTTGTGTTTACAATGTTATGTCTTCTCTCAGTGTCAGTGGAAAAGAAAATTGATAATGCATATTTAAAATATTCATCATAATCCTAAGTCTTGAATTGCTGTAAACTGCCTTTATTTCTGGGCTTCCCTGGTGGCTCAGTTGTGAAGAATCTGCCTGCCAATGCAGAAGACGCAGGTTTGGCTCTGGGTCAAGAAGATCTCCTGGAGAAGAAAATGACAACCTAGTCCAGTATTCTTACCTGGGAAATCCCATGGACAGGTGGACTACAGTCCAAGGAGTTGCAAAAATATTGTATGTAACTTAACAACAACAACCTTTATATTTCCAATCCTCACTGCTTGGTTTATGACATTAAAATGAGAGCTATACTGGATCTCACATTTGGTCTTTGTCTTTCTATACTACTTAGTTTCAGGTGCTTCAGAAGACGAGTTTTGTAGATCAAGAGACTAGTTAAGTAATTAATTAGGACATAATAATACTTAATTAGGACCTAAACTATTACCAGTTTCTAACAGTCAATGAACATCCTGTGCTGGGAATTTTTTTTTTTTTTTTTTTTTTAACATGAGAGCTTGTGACTTAGAAGAGGGAGTAATGCTAAGATAAAATGAATCTTAGGTTTCAAACTACAAATGTAGTTTAGGACATACAAACAGCTTCTTAAATATTACAGGCTATATTTTACATTTACAAAAATAGGTTTAACTTTGTTTTCATTTGGTTTTGGAGACCTTTTTGATTTTTGCATTGTTTTTTTTTTCCAAACTGAACAACTACTACACTTTGTGGGAATAAAATTCCAGCTCAAGGAGACACAAGGAAACTAAGCTGAGATTGGATAGTATTTAACTATATGTGAAACACTGAAGAGTGCCTAGATTTTGCTAGTACTGCATTTTTATTTCTCTGACGTTTTTCTCCGTAGAGTAAAACATTCTCCGTTCTGCTATAATGCAATGTGTGTATCCCTAAAAATCACCAAGCTATGTAAAATTGCACGATGAAATAGCATCATGGTCTATGGGGGAGAAAGCTCTGGGACACAAGTGAAAATTTCATCAGTGACACATAAAAAGAAAAAAGATATAAATTAATTCAAAAAGTGTAGCACAGTAATATACATTATCTTGCAAGGAAATATATAGATATTATACTACAATATATATGGCATTTCACCTTGAATATAAACTGAAGCTTGCTTGTAAAATTGAAAGTTTGTGTACTGTGAGCTATGGTGAAGTGGTGGAAGAAGAGTTTTTTGTAATTGGACAGAAAGTTGGAACAGCACAAGCGCAAGGGTCTAACTCAAAAAGTATATGGTAAAGTGATGTACATCATAGATATTTGGAGCTTGCTGGTCTATTTTGTGCATTCCTATTCCTCTCATGTCAGTCAGGTGCAATTTGTTGCATTATTTCCATGGGTAAAATCATGCATTAAAAAACACATTGCATTATTCTCAAATTATTTCTTAATATATAGTTGCCTTGGAACAAATTTATATTTTGGAAAGAATTATTGCAACAGAATTGCCTCTATGTGTGTGTGTGTGTGTGTGTGTGTGTGTGTGTGTGTGTTTATTTTGCAGTAGGCACAGAATGCATAAAGGCATATATGGGTCACTGTTCTTTTGACTGGTATTAGAAGATGAAAAAAGTCAATAAAAGGAAGATTTAGGGATAAAGATGTAAGGTAGAAATGTGCACTGCTCACTAGCCCTTATAGGCTTGACACTGGGAAACAATGAAATTAATTATGTATGGCATAAATAGTAATAAATTTATTCATGTTAAAGGCATGAATTTATGAAGTATCAAACAAAGGCAAAACTAATATTTTGATGGGAGTTTCCTGCTATTGGAGTTTTGAGTTTGTTTGTCCTGAATCTAAAATAGTTGACAAAGATAGGTTAGCAAACCAGAAAAGTTCTCTTCTGTTTCTCATTTCTTTATAATCCTAAATAGTGTGCTGACCCACAGCTGGAATGAAGTGGTTTAATAAAGTGATTCATTAAATTTGTATTCTAGTTTTTTAAACATCAATTTAGCTAGTAATTACTATCACATAAAGGGGTGAGAGTAAGTATAGTTTTTAATTTTTAAGACATGCTCTGTTTCTACTGCATTGGCAGGTTCTTTACCACTTGAGCCACCAAGATTATGCTTGTGTTTCTTACCAAAATCATTGATGATGTTGACAAGAACTTATAATTGTTTTAGTACTATTGGAAATAAAACAACTGATAAATTTCGAGCTGTAATAGTTCAGTTTTATATGGCAGATAGATATTTTGATGGGAAAAAGACCACAGTGAGGTCAATGGGGGCGGGGCAGGGGGGTGGATAAAACCTCCCAAACAAAGTTACATTTATAAGTTACCAATTTAGAAATGAACTGCCAAATGATTGCAGCCTGGAACAGTAGAATGAATTGGATTATCAACTACTTTCAGCCATTTGGGGGAACATTTCCAGCTTGAGTGAAACTAGGACTCATTTTATCACTGTTGTCATTTTCAAGTCTAACCCTAACCCTCTACAAAGTTATCATGTCTGAATTTGATTCTACTCATGCAAAAAGCAGGTCGGCATATTTATTGGAAACATTCAGGTTAAGTTTCACGGTAATTGAGCACAGATTGGTGCAGATTACTGGGTTTGCTATATATATTTGATTTTCATTTTGAGTACCCACAAGTTATAGTTGTGCTTGGCTCAGCTGCCTCAGTTGCGTCCAACTTTTTGCAACCCTATGGACTGCAGTCCACCAGGCTCCTCTGTCCATGGGGTTCCCCATGGAAGAATACTGGAGTGGGTTGTCATGCCCTCCTCCAGGGGATCTTCCCAACCCAAGGATCAGATCTGCATCTCCTATGTCTCCCACATTGCAGAGAATTCTTTACCCACTGAGCCACCAGTACATTACACTCTTCAACCTCACTGAGAAATTAACTTTTATTTGTTATAGCTTTCTGTGCTGTCTGCACCACCTCATTCTGATGGAATGTAAACATACATCATGCAGATTTTTTAGGGCAAAGCTCAATGAATTACTGATGTAAAATAAAAATTAGCTGAACTACTAGTTAATGGGGCTTTCCTGATAGCTCAGTTGGTAAAGAATCCCCTGCAATGCAGGAAACCCCAGTGTGATTCCTGGGTCAGGAAGATCCCCTGGAGAAGGGATAGGCTTCTCTTGTGACTCAGCTGGTAAAGAATCTGCCTACAATGTGGGAGACCTGAGTTAGAATGCTGGAGATCCTTGGGTTGGAAAGATCCCCTGGAGAAGAGAAAGGCTGCCCATTCCATTATTCTGGTCTGGAAAATTCCATGGACTGTATAGTCCATGGGATTGCAAAGAATCAGACACAACTGAGTGACTTTCACTCACTAGTTAATGAGGTTTTTTTTTCTTGTATACTTTCTTCCTTGTAACTGAAAAACACAGAATTGTTACTGCTAAGTGTAGTCACCATGCCATTATTATTATATTGTTATTACAATAACCATTTTAAATATTAGAGCCCCAGAACTTGTCTCATAACTGGAAGTTTGTACCCTTTGACCTGAGCTTTCCCGTTGGCTCAGCAGTAAAGAATCCACCTGCAATGCAAGAGACACAAAAGATGTGGGCTCAATCGGGAAGATCCCCTGGAGGCAGAAATGACAACCCACTCCAGTATTCTTGTGGGAAAATCCCGTGAACAGAGGAGCCTGATGAGCCACAGTCCATGGAGTGGCAAAGAGTCAGACATGACTGAGCAACTGAACACACACGTACGCTTTGACCTACATCTCCCTATTTCATCCACCCCACCAGCCCCGGACAACCACCCGCCTTCTCTCTGTTTCTATGAGTATGGTTTTTTGAGTCTACTCTATGGACTCTGGCCCACCAGGCTCCTCTGTCCATGGGATACTCCAGGCAAGAAAACTGGAAATATATATATAATATATATAATATAATACAAAATAATATATAATATTATATATATATATATATATATATATATATATATATATATATATTTTCTTTATCCATTTATCCATTCAAAGACACTTAGGTTGTTTCCCTACCTTTACTATTGTGAACAATGCTGCAATGTACATAAGGATGCTAGTGAGTATCTCTTTGAAATAGTGATTTTGTTTCCCTCTTGTATATAACTCAAAAGTGGGATTGCTGGATCATATTTTAGTTTCATTTTCACTTTTTTTTTTTTGAAGGACCTCCATATTGTTTTCCAGAATGGCTGTACCAATTTTCATTCCCACCAACAGAGTACATTCATTATTATTATACCTATCTTTTGGATAATAGCCATCGTCACATATCCTGGTAGGATATGTTTTATCCGGTAAGATATGTTTTATATCTTACCAGATATCACAAATAAATAGAAAGATAGAAAGATATCATGTGTTTATGGATTGGAAGAATTAACATTCTTAAACTGCCCATACTATCCAAGGCAACCTACAGATTCAATGAAATTCCTATCAAAATTCCAATGGTATTATTTACAGAAATAGAAAAAAATCTAAAATTAATATGTAATCACAAAGATCCCAAATAGCCAAAGCAATCATAAGAAGGAAGAACAAAGTCATAGGCAAAACACTAGATTTCAAATTGCACTACAAGGCTTCCATAGTAGAAACAGTATGTCACTGACATAAAGAGACACAGACTGGTGGAACAGAATGAGGAGCCCAGAAGTAAACCCATATATATATTAAAGAGTCAACTGATATTTGACAAGGGAACTAAGAATACACAGTGCAGGAAGAATGGCATCTTTAATAAATGATGTTAGGATACTGGATGCTCACATGCAAAATAATGTTTTTGGACTTCTATTTTACATAATTCACAAAAATTAATTCAAAAGACTAAAATATAAGACTTGAACCCTCATCCCCCCAAAAATTCTCCTAGAAGAAAACACAGAGGAAAAGCCCTTTGATGTTGGTCTCAGCAATGATTTTTTTTAAAATATGACACAGAAAGCACTGGCATGAAAAGCAAAAATAAAGACCTACAACCACATCAGTCTTAAAAGCTTGTGCATAGCAAAAAAGATGGTCAATAAAATGAAAGAGAAACTTACAGAGCAGGCAAAAATATTTGAACTCATGAGTTTTTAGCAAAGAAAGATCTATGCTATTATCTCCCAGAAACATGAACCTATCTTTGCCTATTTTTTCACATTGAAATTTGTTGATTTAATCCACACCTACTGTAAAGGACAGCATGCTTTTTTTTTTTTTTTAATAAGAAAACTATTTTCTTTGACACAACTTTCTTCAGAAAGTCATCAAGATGTTTTTACTTAAGTATAATTTTTTCCTCTTTTGAGTATATAAAGCTGATATTTTAATACCTGAAAAATAAAACTATTTGTCTTCATTGTAGGTAAAATGCAATAGAATCACTGGTTTTCTCTGGTAGAGGACCAGGTTCAATTGTGTTTACTTTGTATAGATTTTAACTTGAAGATAAAATTAACAACAAAGATGTATTTAGTTTCACAGAAAACATTTTAGCAAAATGAGACACAAGGCTATATATTCTCTGATAACTTTTGCAGTGTCTGAAAAATGTTTGAGGAGCAAAATCACACAAATGGAAATCTGGTGTATGACCTCCATGACTGCTGGCTTCTTTCTTCCTTGTGAATTTCTACCCAGGTCTGACTTTTTGATGATTTCAAGCATGCTGAAATATTGATCCTTAAATGTACAATTTTAATTGAATTGAAATATTCTTTTATCTATTACTAATTTGTTAAGGATTTAAAAAAATTCACACCTAAAAAGATTATGTGACTTTTTGCTATTTTCTCAGAAAGAATAATTGTATTGATTAAATGGTGGGCAGGGGCAAGGGGGGGGGGAGACAAAAAACACCCCTCCTAACAGTGTAAACAATTTCTTTTTTTAAATTTATTTTTTAATTGAAGGAAAAAATTTTCTTCTAGGTTTAATACTTACTGGGTACATTTTTTAAAATTTTGAAGCTGTATTAAGCCAAATCCCTGGGAAAACTATACAACTGGTAATTTTTCTGATTGTATTTATACAGGGAAATAAACACAGACTGTGTATTGAAATCTCTGAAAGTCATGATACAGATGAAGATTCTGTGGTACTATTGATATTATTAATATTTTGTTTTTTTCAGAGTCAGCCTCTATTGAAACTTCAACAAGCTATTCTGCTAGTCTCTATATAGAACTTGGCAGGGATTACAGCTAGCAGTTGACAGCAGCTGAAGTCATTTCTCTTTGACAGAATCCATAAAGCCAAACACTGTAATAACTTCTCTGATGGAATTTTAGTGGTGAAACTCTTTGTCTTGTTGCCATTGCTATTCAATTCCAACTGGGTCTTCACCTAGTGGGAATGATAAAGATGCTCTGTGGTTTCTGTTTCCACCTGTGACCCCTGATCAACTGGAGAGTGGCAAATTTTCCTCAAAATGAATTTGATACTGGGAAAATTATGCTGTCAGAGAAAGTCCTCTTCCTCTAAGGACCTCTCTGGCCTTTTACAGTAACAAGAGGCAAACTCATCCTTTACCAGGTACTTTCTTTCTCTCTCTCTCTCTCTCAACTTTAACAAAGTCAGTTGGAAAGAATCATTTACAGCATGCATCTACAACTTCAGGCCAAGATGCTTAAGAGGAAAAGAACATAACAACAATCATTTAGGATTTCTCCTTTTTTGCTATGCTAGAGTTTAGCTTTACATACGTTTTTCTTCTAATTGATCTAATGGTAAATTTCGACAATTAAATTAGGATGCTTTATATGGCAACTTTGAAATTAATACCTGGTAAGTCTGTGTGCTTGTACTTTGAAATAAGAAGCATGGTTTCTCAAAATAGTCGTTTAGGATACCCTCATTTGGATAAATCATTGTCATAAGTATGAAATAAAATAGAAGACTATAGTATAATATTATGTTTTCAAGGACAGTGCTCCTTAGTTCATGATTTTCTTCTGATATAGCAACAAAATCTATGCCTAATAAGTGAAGCTTTGTAAATTGGACGATAACAAGTCAATGATTTAAGAAAAAAGTAAGTGGATTAAAATAAAACATGTCTTTGAATTTCATTAAATATATGAATGCACATATATATATCAATAATCTCAGATATGCAAATGACACCACCCTTATGGCAGAAAGTGAAGAGGAACTAAAAAGCCTCTTGTTGAAAGTGAAAGAGGAGAGTGAAAAAGTTGGCTTAACGCTCAACATTCAGAAAATGAAGATCATGGTATCTGGTCCCATCACTTCATGGGAAATAGATGGGGAAACAGTGGAAACAGTGGCAGACTTTATCTTTTTGGGCTCCAAAATCACTGCAGATGGTGATTGCAGCCATGAAATTAAAAGACACTTACTCCTTGGAAGAAAAGTTATGACCAACCTAGATAGCATATTAAAAAGCAGAGACATTACTTTGCCAACAAAGGTCCGTCTAGTCAAGGCTACGGTTTTTCCAGTGGTCATGTATGGATGTGAGAATTGGACTGTGAAGAAGGCTGAGCACCGAAGAATTGATGCTTTTGAACTGTGGTGTTGGAGAAGACTCTTGAGTGTCCCTTGGACTGCAAGGAGATCCAACCAATTCATTCAGAAGATCAGCCTTGGGATTTCTTTGGAAGGAATGATGCTAAAGCTGAAACTCCAGTACTGTGGCCACCTCATGTGAAGAGTTGACTCGTTGAAAAAGACCCTGATGCTGGGAGGGATTGAGGGCAGGAGAAGAAGGGGAGGACAGAGGGTGAGATGGCTGGATGGCATCACTGACTCAATGGACGTGAGTCTGAGTGAACTCTGGGAGTTGGTAATGGACTGTGAGGCCTGGCGTGCTGCGATTCATGGGATGCAAAGAGTCAGACATGACTGAGTGACTGAACATATATATAAATGTTTCTACCTGGTCACCAGAAGATTAGTTTTAACATCATTACATTTGGAATTCACATTTTATTAGGGCATGTCCAACAAGAAAATTTTAAATATCAGAAAATATTTTGCCTTTTTAAATCATAAAGCTTGGCTTGATCTAATTGGAAGTTATACATGCATATCCTCCTGAAACAGAACCCAACTGTGTATTATGAAATAGATAATGCAATCATGGTTTAAATATATGAGCATAAATCTAAGCTTTGTTTATGTGACTAACTGGCTATTCAAGAGTTGAAAAGGGTTCTAAAATGTGATAAATTTTATCAATATTATAACTGACCACAGGACTGTAAATTCTATATATGAAGTTAAATGGTAACAGGAATATTGATAGTTTTTCACAGGAGTGCAGGAGCATTTATTATGATTTACATAATTTTAAGAGGAAAGCAAAGCTAAATTTTATGTTATTTTAGTAATCAAAAATCTATTAAATAATTCAAACCAAAGACTATAAACTGATAACAGGACTGAAATATCAGCATTTCCAATTTTAATAACTTCTTTATTTTAGTACGTTGAGAGACCTATCACTTTTATGTTTAAATAAAGGCCAATATTTTTTAAAGTTCCTAATCTGAATCTGAATTTTTACTAGTGTGTTCTATTATAAATATTACATTAAAATTATTAGATTATCATAATTATTAAAGTTAAATGTTTTGAAACAAAATCACTCCCAGACATATATTAAATCTAAAAAGAAAGTTCAGCTGTGACTTAGAACAAGTATAGAACTATAACTGTAAAAATGTGTATTCTTTGTGAAATTGCAATAGCAGAGCAGAAATGAATTAAATTAATAAGTAAAAGTTTATTGTTCAAGCCTTATCCCATCTTTTCATCCTACTTCAAGCTAATTCTCACTAAGGAAGAGTGATGATGAGAAGGAAAAATGATGAGGATACTTATAATAATATTGGTTGGTCATTATAATAATGATGGAAACCTCTCCCCATTTCTATATCCGTTCACTTATGATCTCCTGACACATTCCTCGTGTATCCTCCCAGAAAAGGACAATGTTATGAAAGCTTATCATTCTACTTTTGAGTCTCTGAGAGATGCATCCTCACCCTCTGAGCCTCCCCAAATCCCAAACACTTATTTATACTCTAACACATACTATGTGTGCTAAGTCACTTTAGTTGTCAGACTCTTTGTGACCCTATGGACTGTAGCCCAACAGATTCCTCTGTCCTTGGGTTTCTCCAGGCAACAGTACTAGAATGGGTTGCCATGCCCTCCTCCAGGGGATCTTCCCAACCCAGGGGATCAAATCTGTGTCTCTTATGTCTCTTGCATTGGCATGCAGCTTCTTTACCACTAGTGCCAACTGGGAAGCATATGCTAACAAATATTTAAATAACCACTTGCTAACATCACATCTCTTATAATTTAAGAACCTATACCCTGAATTTTGTTGGATATTGAAAAAGCCCGATCTCTCTCTTCAATATTTTGGGATTTAAATAATGGAAAAATCCTGAATTCACCTTTTGAATCTCTAGACATAGGCTACAACGTGTGTGAGTGTTAGTCGCTCAGTCTTGTCTGACTCTTTCTGACCCCAGGCTCCTCTGTCCATGGAATTCTCCAGGCAAGAATGCTGGAGGAGGTAGCCATTTCCTTCTCCAGTGGATGTTCCCAACCCAGGGATCGAACCCATATCACCTGGACTGCAGTCAGATTCTTTACCATCTGAGCTACTAGGGAAGTTTCATAGTCTACAATAATATTGGCCAATTTAATATGGATCCTCTTAGTAAATATGAGTATATGTGATAGCTAAATAGAATTCAGCTCAGTTCAGTTCAGTCGCTCAGTCGTGTCCGACTCTTTGCGACCCCATGAATCGCAGCACACCAGGCCTCCCTGTCCATCACCATCTCCCGCAGTTCAATCAGACTCACATCCATCGAGTCCGTGATGCCATCCAGCCATCTCATCCTCAGTCGTCCCCTTCTCCTCCTGCCCCCAATCCCTCCCAGCATCAGAGTCTTTTCCAATGAGTCAACTCTTTGCATGAGGTGGCCAAAGTATTGGAGCTTCAGCTTTAGCATCATTCCTTCCAAAGAAATCCCAGGGTTGATCTCCTTCAGAATGGACTGGTTGGATCTCCTTGCAGTCCAAGGGACTCTCAAAAATCTTCTCCAACACAGTTCAAAAGCATCAATTCTTTGGCGCTCAGCCTTCTTCACAGTCCAGCTCTCACATCCATACATGACCACAGGAAAAACCATAGCCTTAACTAGATGGACCTTAGTCGGCAAAGTAACATCTCTGCTTTTCAATATGCTATCTAGGTTGGTCATAACTTTTCTTCCAAGCAGTAAGCGTCTTTTAATTTCATGGCTGCAATCACCATCTGCAGTGACTTTGGAGCCCCAAAATTAAAGTCTGCCGCTGTTTCCACTGTTTCCCCATCTATTTCCCATGAAGTATGGGACCGGATGCCATGATCTTCGTTTTCTGAATGTTGAGCTTTAAGACAACCTTTTCGCTCTCCTCTTTCACTTTCATCAAGAGGCTTTTTAGGTCCTCTTCACTTTCTGCCATAAGGGTGGTGTCATCTGCATATCTGAGGTTATTGATATTTCTTGTGATTCCAGCTTGTGTTTCTTCCAGGCCAGCGTTTCTCATGATGTACTCTGCATAAAAGTTAAATAAGCAGGGTGACAATATACAGCCTTGTCGTACTCCTTTTCCTATTTGGAACCAGTCTATTGTTCCATGTCCAGTTCTAACTGTTGCTTCCTGATCTGCGTACAGATTTCTCAAGAGGTTAGGTGATCTGGTATTCCCATCTCTTTCAGAATTTTCCACAGTTTATTGTGATCCACACAGTGAAAGGCTTTGGCATAGTCAATAAAGCAGAAATAGTTGTTTTTCTGGAACTCTCTTGCTTTTTCCATGATTCAGCGGATGTTGGCAATTTGATCTCTGGTTCTTCTGCCTTTTCTAAAACCAGCTTGAACATCAGGGAGTTCACGGTTCACATATTGCTGAAGCCTGACTTGGAGAATTTTAAGCATTACTTTACTAGCATGTGAGATGAGTGCAATTGTGCGGTAGTTTGAGCATTCTTTGGCATTGCCTTTCTTTGGGATTGGAATGAAAACTGATCTTTTCCAGTCCTGTGGCCACTGCTGAGTTTTCCAAATTTGCTGGCATATTGAGTGCAGCACTTTCACAGCATCATCTTTCAGGATTTGAAACAGCTCAACTGGAATTTCGTCATGTCCATTAGCTTTGTTCGTAGTGATGCTTTCTAAGGCCCACTTGACTTCACATTCCAGGATGTCTGGCTCTAGATGATTGATCTGGGTCATGATTATCTGGGTCATGAAGATCTTTTTTGTACAGTTCTTCCATGTATTCTTCCCACCTCTTCTTAATATCTTCTGCTTCTGTTAGGTCCATACCATTTCTGTCCTTTATCGAGCCCATCTTTGCATGAAATGTTCCTTTGGTATCTCTGTTTTTCTTGAAGAGATCTCTAGTCTTTCCCATTCTGTTGTTTTCCTCTATTTCTTTGCACTGATCACTGAAGAAGGCTTTCTTTTCTTTTCTTGCTATTCTTTGGAACTCTGCATTCAGGTGCTTATATCTTTCCTTTTCTCCTCTCTTCTTTTCATAGCTATTTGTAAGGCCTCCCCAGATAGCCATTTTGCTTTTTTGCGTTTCTTTTCCATAGGGATGGTCTTGATCCCTGTCTTCTGTACAATGTCACGAACCTCAGTCCATAGTTCATCAGGCACTCTATCTATCAGATCTAGGCCCTTAAATCTATTTCTCACTTCCACTGTATAATCATAAGGGATTTGATTTAGGTCATACCTGAATGGTTTAGCGGTTTTCCCTATTTTCTTCAATTTGAGTCTGAATTTGGTAATAAGGAGTTCATGATCTGAGCCACCGTCAGCTCCTGGTCTTGTTTTTGTTGGCTGTATTGAGCTTTTCCATCTTTGGCTGCAAAGAATATAATCAATCTGATTTCGGTGTTGACCATCTGGTGATGTCCATGTGTAGAGTCTTCTCTTGTGTTGTTGGAAGAGGGTGTTTGCTATGACCAGTACATTTTCTTGGCAAAACTCTATTAGTCTTTGCCCTGCTTCATTCCGCATTCCAAGGCCAAATTTGCCTGTTACTCCAGGTGTTTCTTGACTGAGCGCGGCAGAGAGGAGCTACCACACGTCCGAGGTCAGGGGCAGCGGCCTAGAGTGCCAGGCTGTGATGGTGCAGGAACGGCTGAGAGGAGCTACCCTGCATCTGAGGTCAGGGGTGGCAGCCGAGAGGAACTACCCCGCGTCCGAGGCCAGTGGTGACCGGGAGGAGACACCCCACGTCTGAAGTCAGGGGCGGCCAGGAGAAGCCACCTCGCGCCCGGGGCCAGGGGTGGTGACCCTGAGGAGCCATCCCGAGCCTGAAGCCAGGGGCGGCAGCTGGGAGGAGCCACCCACGCCCGAGGCCAGGGCTGTCGGCCTGGAGGAGCAACCCGAGGAGCGTTGGCTACGCAGGTGCAGGAGGAAGCCTAGAGAAGCTATCCCACATTGAAGGTCAGGAACGGCGGTGGTAAGGAGATACTCCTCCTCCAAGGTAAATAGCATTGAGAAGTTATTATTGTTAAACTTCAATTATTTTTGAACATTAAATATGGAGAAAAACCCAATGTACTGATGGCCTAAAGAACGGGAGGGTGCAGGGAAAGCACATCGTTTAATTCACTCTGACTGCTTTCAAGATATCTCTTTGTTTTTGTTTGTCCGGTGCATACATGGGTCAAGGGTGATAGAGATATGATGGGTTTATAAATCTGCAATTGTGTTTTCTTGATTCTTTTTTTTTAAATATTCTATTATTTTCTGATGGCCTTCTTCTTCTAATGGCTCTAATTCTGATGGTCTCAGGTCCCTTCCTTTACCTTCCACTGAGAGAAAGAGTGATTACGCTTTCTTTTTAGAATTTTGGCTGGTTTATTATTACTGTCTTTTAAAAAACCTTTTTAGCTTATTTAAAATATGTCTCTTGTATATTGTAAGTAGGTGAATCTTGCTTTGAAAGCAAGTCTGTTTCTTTCCTTAGTTTTTGAATTTCTGGTCCATGTTGCTTTTTTAAAAAAAAAATTTCGTGTAACTGAATGCTTATGTATATTTGATTAACCAGAGAGAGCCTTTTCTAATTTCTTTTTCTATGTGTATGCTTTGGGGGATTTTGCAATCAGCTGATGTGTTTTCATTTCAGTGTTTTATATTTTTGATGCAATAGTTTGTGGATGCATGTTTTTTAAGGAAGGTCTTCTGAAAGTATGGAATAATTTTCATGATTCTTACATCAAGAAATCACTCTTATGCCTAAACTTTGATACCTTTAATGGTTGGTATTTGGTAGAATGGAAGAAGATGCTTTTTCTTGGAAAACATTAAGTTCCTTCTCTCCCCTCAGATTTCCTTCACAGCTCAATTTCCAAGCAGGTAGTTTCTCTCTTTTCCATCTAAGCATCTTCTCCCCAGAAGATTGATCCATTTTTTCTTCCATTTTGGTTTTTTCACAAACTAACTTGGTCTACATAAAATTTGAGCCAAGAGTTAAGTATTATAACATGAAAATTGATTACAATTTTTTTCTTTATGGGATTTGAAGTTAGTAGTAATCGCTGCTTTCTGCTTAAACCGATACATGAGTTTTGTATGATGTGATTGGTACTTGTTGATTTGTATAGTTGTCAGGTATTATGTTGAGGGATTTGTATTTACACATTTGCCATTACCTTGGTTGGGCTTCCCAGGTGGCTCAGTGGTAGAGAATTCCTTACAATGCAGAAGACTCAGGATTTGATTCTTGGGTCAGGAAGATCCCCTGAAGGAAATACATGGCAACCCACTCCAATATTCTTGCCTGGAAAATCTCATGGACAGAGGAGCCTGGCAGGCTACAGTCCATGTGGTCGCAATGGGTCAGACATGACTTAGCATGTATGCAAACAATGAAATACATTACTTTGATTACTTACAGTTTTATTTAATTTCTTTTATGTATAGCACTTATGATGGATTTGCTTAATTACATAAAAGTTATGAAATTTTTTGTAACCATGCCATCTCAGAAATAAGTGCCATTAAAAATGGTAACGATAATCATCAAACTGGGTAAGCAACAAAAAGACCCATGGAGAGAGGCTGTTGATTAGTTGCTAAGTCATGTGTCCCATTCTTTTTGTGACCCATGGACCACTGTCCATGGGATTTTCCAGGCAAGAATACTGGAGTGGGTTGTGATTCCCTTCTCCAGGGGATCTTCCTGACCCAGAGACTGAACTGGTGTCTCCTACATTGTAGGTAGATTCTTTACCTCTGTGCCATCAGGGCAAAGTCTAGAGATCAGTCAATCCACAAATACAACATTTTCTTGTTTGTTTAAATCTCAACATTAGTTGTTTTAATTAGTGTAATGTTTACTGAATAGGCAGAAACATTTTTAAAAATATCTATCTTAAAATTTCTTAGTAAAACAAACACCTTTTATTAGCTGAGACTATTTAATGCTGTGGGCTTCCCTGGTAGATCAGCTGGTAAATAATCTGCCGGCAATACAGGCAACTCCAGTTCCATTCCTGGGTTGGGAAGATCTGCTGGAGAAAGGATAGGCTACCCACTCCAGTATTTTTGCCTGGATAATCCCCATGGACAGAGGAGCCTTGTGGAGTACAGTCCATGGGGTCACAAAGAGTAGGGCACTACTGAGTGACTGAGCACAGCAGAGCATAGCAGCGCATTGAATATTGTACCTTCAATCTGGTATAGTATACTGTGGAAAAGGCATCAGTCTTTAAAATGAGATGTTGGCCTCATGCCTGCGTTTCACCTCTAATTTTCCAACTGACAAAGTGCCTCTCTTTAAGCATCAAAATGTAAATGGTATTTCTGCTTATCTCAGAGCTCTTCTGTGTTTTACAGCTGTTTCTGAGAAAGATTCTTAGGATTTAATCACTTACTTTAGAATGTGAGGAGTCAGGTGCTCAAAAGTTGTATTGCATTTAATTCAGAGCTTATTCTGGACTGTGTGTGAGCATATTTTAACTTTTATGCATTCATGAGACAATAATTTTATTCCTCTTTTTCACAGAATGCAATTGAACATATGGAATACTTTTTAATTCACCTTGCTTGAATTCACACTACTTTCCTAGTTCCCTTGTAACCAAATATTCAGGGTGATTCTTAAATGCTAAACAAATAATTACTCCTCTTTTGGTATATGACAGACTGGAAAATAAATTTTATACAAATATAATTTGAGCTTCCTTTACTGTGCCTAATGTGTTAACTTTAACAATTGTTAAGAGACTTGAAATCAAAGGGGCATTAATATGTAATGTAAAAAATGTTCATTTATTACTTGATGAATAGCACCATATAATGAATAGCACTATATATATTTGACATGTTTTCAAAATGTAAATATTTTTCTGTTATATATTTATTCGGAAGAGATTTTTCTGAAATATTGCAATGTGAATTTTATTAAAATTTAAAATAAATGTTAATATAATAATTAAAATTGGAGATGTATGCAATGGTGCTCTTTTTCAAAGTATTTATAAAGGAACAAATGTTGATATATTAGAAATATAGTTCTAATAATATATTGATGAAGCTATGCATATTCCATTTATTTATTATCTCTACTGGGGGAAAATATATTTTGACCAGAGACAGGAAATATAAGTTTGTCCCAGAAAGTATGAACATGGTCAAAGGATAATGGTGGTGTATCAGAAGAACACAGGAGACTTGAAAAGTGTGAGTTTGGAGGGGGATTTGTACCAATTAGGGTATAATTTTAGAATCAATCTCAATAAAGATATTGATAAGTGATCATCAATTAATAACCAAAATTCCATAAATGCACTGTAATCTGCTAAGTAAATGAAGAAGAAATGAAAGCTCTCCTTTATAGAATAATGTCAAATAATATATAAGAAAGAAATGACTGAGCTAAAACTTCATTAGTGAGTGCTAAAACTTGTGGCAGAAAATTTTGATGATAAATTAGATTATCATAGTCTTAGATTACCCCACTACAAATTGCTTATTCATGACAAAGAGAAAGGTGGTAATTCTGCAACAGAGAAATTCCAGAGACTCTGTTTTAAACTAGAGGTTAAAGTTACTACTTTTTTGATGCTATTTTTACTATGACTCACAATGTGTTTGTGCTTGCTCAGTTGCTCAGTCATGTCCAACACTTTGTAATCCCATGGACTGTAGCCCTCCAGGTTCCTTTGTCCATGGGATTTCTAGGCAAGAATACTGGAGTGGGTTGTCATTTCCTCCTCTAAGAGATCTTCCTGACACAAGTATGGAACTGGTATCTCTTATGTTTTCTGAATTGGCAGATGGATTCTTTAGCACTGTGTCACCTGAGTTGTTATATCAAACTAACATCATTTGACATCTGTTGTGATGCATTTAGAAAGATGCAGTATTTGCTTTCATTGCATTTATTCCAAGAAATCATAACATGAATGTAATCAATCCAATTTCACAGACATTAAAATATTGATCCATTTTTTCAATTATGTGAAGATCATAGAAGGACAAAACAAAACCAAACAAAAAAGACCAGAGAACTGTTTCAGATTAAAGTACACTATGGAGATATGAAAGCTAAATGTTATATATCACCCTTCACTGGGTCCTGGAGCAGAAAATAAATAGTTAAAGCCATTCTACAAACAACGTTCTTCAAACAATGTCTCATTCATTGAACTGCGAATATTGACTCTCGATGAGAATATGTTATTATACCAAAGCAAAACTTTTCCATTTTATTAATTATATTGTTAAGTGAGATCATGTCCAATGTACTTAGAAATAAAGGGGCATTAAGATCGCATGCGAAGAGTTGACTCATTGGAAAAGACTCTGATGCTGAGAGGGATTGGTGGCAGGAGGAGAAGCGGATGAGATGGCTGGATGGCATCACTGACTCGATGGACGAGATTCTGAGTGTATTGTAGGAGTTGGTGATGGACAGGGAGGTCTGGCGTGCTGCAATTCATGGGGTCGCAAAGAGTCGGACACGACTGAGCGACTGAACTGACTGAAGATTCCCTGGAGAAGAAAATGGCAAACACACTCCAGTATTCCTTCCTGGGAAATCCTGTGGACAGAGGAGCCTGGCAGGCTACAGTCCAGGGGATCACAGTCCAGTGATCCAGTAAATGTGTCCAGTCGGACACAATTTAGCAACTAAACTGCAGCAGCAGCGTATCTTCTTTTCACTCTCAAATGATACAGAAACAATAACATATATATGCACATATAGGGGCTTCCTGGTGGCTCATCAGTAAAGGAACTGCCTGTAATGCAGGAGATGAGAGTTCAATGGCCGGGTCAGGAAGATGCACTGGAGGCGGGCACAGCAATCCACTCCTGATTCTTGCCTGGAGAATCCCATGAACAGAGCGTCCTGGCAGGTTACAGTTCATAGGGTCAAAGAGTTGGGCACAACTGAAGCAACTGAGCATGCATATAAATATACACACATAATACATAGATGTCATCTCTAAGAGAGAGGGAGAGGATGGAAAAATCAAATATGACAGAATGTAAACAAATGATAAATCTTAGTATATAGAAAGTTTTGGTACCACTCTTGCAATAGTCTTATGTTTTAACATATAAAAATAGTAGGTACACAAAAGATTTATAAGTTAAATAATATAAAAAAATAAATTTTGTTAATGACAGTAGTACTTATAAAAACTTGAAAATGAGTACCTAAATATCATAATTTATTTCCTGAAATATCTACAACATCATTTTAAGTATATATACTATTATGTCTTATAAATTATAAAATCAGTCATTTAAAATCAATAACTATATTCTCTATTGATCAGAAAATTCATGACAGGTTTATTGTTAACTTGGAGAATGGGTACTTGGAGGGCTTATGTGTGCTCAGTTTTGTCCTACTCTTTGCAGTCCCATGGACTTCAGCCCACCAGGCTCCTGTCCGTGGGATTTCCTAGGCAAGAACACTGCAGTGGGTTGTCACTTCCTACTCCAGGGGATCTTCCGACCCAGAGATCAAATCCACATCTCTTGTGTCTCTTACATCTCCTGCATTGGTAAGCAGATTCTTTACCGCTAGTGTCACCTGGGACGCTTTAGAGATAAATTTAAAACAAATAGTTGTCTCACTGAAATCATTTGCAAAATTTAAGTTTTATGTGCATTTTTTGTGCAAATATTTTTGACATTTATGTTAGATAGTTAAAGGTTGCATTCAACAAAAGTGTGGGAACCACTTGTAGTTCAAATTTGCTTGGTCACTATGCAATGTTTTATTTGTTCTTACCTTTGTAGAAACACTTTACTTTGGCCATTATTCCCTTCACACTCTGTGTAAGTTTAATAAGTCCACTATGTGTATACCGACATGTATGTTTGTATTGGTTTTGTTCACCCCTAAGTTGTCTCCTTGGTCCCCATTTTCTTTTCTAAATCACTTTATAATTACTCTGATACTAAACGAGCATCATCAAAGCTCAAAAGTTTTTTTTTTACCACCAATTAACATTTCAACTAAATATTAACACTATTTTCAGGATAATGTAATGTAGATTATGAGTAATTGAGATCAATGCCAAGAATAATGGCACTTACAATATATCTTGGGACAATGTGTAAGTTGAATGTACATTTGTATTAAAACAAAAGATTAAGTTAGCATACCAGAAAACATTCTTCTACTTCATTATTCCTACTTTGATCAATTATCGTACCGGAAAATAAAATTTATTTGTGTATTCTTGTTTACAGTTAATGTAAAACACTGTCTTTAATTGGTCATTTAAAAATTTAAAATAACATGCATAGCAGAAGATTCTTCACACAGGATCTTAAAAACAATATAAAATATTCATGGAAAGATAAGTTTAGTAGGTATAAAATTGCTTTTTGAAAACTATAACATCATGAAAATTGTTTTATGGCTTTTCACATTTTTAAAATGTAAAACACAATTTAAAGCCCATAATAAGAATGCAGAAACAAATATTTGCTGATTATCCATTTATGGACTGGTAGAATTTATGACCATTATATCTACTACTGGGGGCAAGAATCTCTTAGAAGAAATAGAGTAGCCATCATAGTCAACAAAAGAGTCTGAAATGTAGTACTTGTATGCAACCTCAAAAATGACAGAATGATCTCTGTTCATTTCCAAGGCAAACCATTCGGTATCAAAGTAATCCAAATCTATGCCCTGACCAATAATGCTGACAAAGCTGAAGTTTAATGGTTCTATGGAGATCTACAAGAAGTTCTAGAACTAACCCCCCCAAAAGATGTCCTTTTCATTATAGGGGACTGGAATACACAAGTAGGAAGTCAAGAAATACGTGGAGTAATAGGCAAATTTGGCCTTGGAGTAAAAAAATGAAGCAGGCAAAGGCTAATAGAGTTTTGTCAAGAGAACGCACGGGTCATAGCAGATACCTTCTTCCAACAACACGAGAGAAGACTCTACACATGGACATCACCAGATGGTCAACACCAAAATCAGATTGATTATATTCTTTGCAGCCAAAGATGAAGAAGTTCAAACAGTCAGCAAAAACAAGACCGGGACCTGACTGTGGCTCAGATCATGAACTGCTTATTGCCAAATTCAGACTTAAATTGAAGAAAGTGGGGAAAACCACTAGACCATTCAGGTATGGCCTAAATCAAATCCCTTACAATTAAACAGTAGAAGTGACATATAGAATCAAGGGATTAGATCTGATAGAGTGCCTGAAGAACTATGGATCGAGGTTCATGACAATGTACAGGAAGCACTGATCAAAACCATCCCAAAGAAAAAGAAATGCAAAAAAGGCAAATGGTTGTCTGAGGAGGTCTTACAAACAGCTATGAACAGAAGAGAAGCAAAAGTCAAAGGAGGAAAGGAAGGATAGACCCATTTTAGTACAGAGTTCCAACGAATAGTAAGGAGAGATAAGAAAGCCTTCCTCAGGGATCAGTGCAAAGAAATAGAGGAAAACAATAGAGTGGGAACAATTAGAGATTTCTTCCAGAAAATTAGAAATACCAAGGGAACGTTTCATACAAATATGGGCTCAATAAAGGATGGATGTGCCTAACAGAAGGAGAAGATATTAAGAAGAAGTGGCAAGAATACACAGAAGAACTATAAAAAAAGATCTTCATGACCCAGATAATCACGATGGTGTAATCACTCACCTAGAGCCAGAAATCCTGGAATGCAAAGTCAAGTGGGCCTTAGGAAGCATTACTATGAACTAGTGGATGTGAGGAATTCCAGTTGAGCTATTTCAAATCTTAAAAGGTGATGCTGTAAAAGTGTTGCACTCAATATGCCAGGAAATTTGGAAACTCAGCAGTGGCCAGAGGACTAGAAAAGGCCAGTTTTCATTTCAATCCCAAAGAAAGGCAATGCCAAAAAATGCTCAAATTACCACATAATTGCACTCATCTCACACTCCAGCAAAGTCATCATGCTCAAAATTCTCCAAGCCAGGCTTCAACAGTATGTGAAACATGAACCTCCAGATATTCAAGCTGGATTTAGAAAAGGCAGAGGAACCAGAGATCAAATTGCCAACGTCCATTGGATCACTGAAAAAGCAAGAGAGTTCTAGGAAAAGCATCTACTTCTGCTTTATTGACTATGCCAAAGACTTCGACTGTGTGAATCACAACAAAATGTGGAAAATTCTGAAAGAGATGGGAATACCAGACCACCTAACCTGCCTCCTGAGAAATCTGTATGCAGGTCAAGAAACAATGGTTAGAACTGGACATGGAAAAACAGACTGGTTCCAAATAGGAAAAGGAATATGTCAAGGCAGTATATTGTCACCTGGCTTATTTAAATTATATGCAGAGTACATCATAAGAAATACTGAAGTGGATGAAGCACAAGCTGGAATCAAAATTGGTTGGAGGAATATCAATAACCTCAGATATGCAGATGATACCACCTTTATGGCAGAAAACAAAGAAGAACTAAATAACTTCTGGATGAAAGTGAAAGAGGAGAGTGAAAATGTTGGCTTAAAACTCAACATTCAGAAAATTGAGATCATGGCATCTTGTGCCATTACTTCATGGCAAATAGATGAGAAAACTGACAGACTTTATTTTTGGGGGCTCCAAAATCATTGCAGATGGTGACTGCAGCCATGAAATTAAAGGATGTTTGCTCCTTGGAAGAAAAGTTATGATCAAACTAGACAGCTTATTAAAAAGCAGAGACATTACTTTGCCAACAAAGGTCGCTCTAGTCAAAACTATGGTTTTTCAGTAGTCATGTATGGATGTTAGAGTTGGACTATAAAGAAAGCTGAGTGCCAAAGAATTGGTGATTTTGAACCAAGATGTTGGAAAAGGCTCTTGAGAGTACCTTGGACAGCATGGAGATCCAACCAGTCCATCCTAAAGGAAATCAGTCCTGAATATTCATTGGAAGAACTGATGCTGGAGCTAAAACTCCAAAACTTTGGCCCCCTGATGCAGAGAACTGACTCATTTGAAAAGACCCTGATTCTGGAAAAGACTGAAGGTGGGAGGAGAAGGAGACAACAGAGGAGGAGATGGTTTGATGGCATCACCCCCTCAACGGACATGAGTTTGAGTAAACTCTGGGAGTTGGTGATGGACAGGGAGGCCTGGCGTGCTGCAGTGCATGCAGTCGCAAAGAGTCAGACATGATTGAGCAACTGAACTGAACTAAAGACTTTTATGTATATACATAGAATAACTGATACAGAATAAATACTTTTCAATATGTATTTTCAACTGATTTACTAAGTAACCTTCCAATTTTACATCAGATATATCATTGAGGAAATATTCTAAACCCACTGGTTAATCATGATAAGTGAAAGTGAAAAGTGAAGTGAAGTCTCTCAGTCGTGTCCAACTCTTTGCGACCCGTGGACTGTAGCCCACCAAGCTCCTCCGTCCATGGAATTCTATAGGCAAGAATACTGGAGTGGGTTGCCATTTCCTTCTCTGGTTAATCAAAATAGTAACACAAAATTATGTTATTTCAGTCACTTTAACAATGAAAATTTGTTATCCATAAGACAACTGATTAGTTCCCCAGTTTATTCAGATTAATACATGAGATAAAAAAAAAATTGGCTTATTTTTAACTAAACATATTGACTATCTGTGAGTCTTTGTATGTGTATAAACTTGTTTATCTTTTTCTCTCCTTGAAATTAAATCACTTCAAATAAACTTTTGTGTTAAAAATAGCTGGTATTGGTATTCTCCCTAATTTCCCCTAAAATATAGATTTAGATAAAGAAACTTATACATGGTTTCAATTCTGTTAACAAGTTAATGTAATATATATTCTTGATAGCCTCAATTTTATTTCTGTTGAGTGAAATCTTGAAAAAATGTGACCTAAGTGATCATCAACCATCCTTTGCAGCTGGGTGAACAGCACAGTTAACTGGAAAAAATATGGAAATAATTTTGAATAACCATTATTATTTCACAAGAAAAAGCAGTATTAGTCTTACATTTTGAAGGATTTAGATAAATTTTCCCTCCTTGTACTTTATCACTTTCCCCTTTCCGTTCTCTTGTATTATTTCCTCCTTTTTCATTTCCTTTCTTTCTGCTCTCTTTTTCCCTTTTCTTTGAGCTCTCTATCCACTTTTTATTATTTACAGAAATTAGTTACTGCCATTATCCAAATTCAGAGCATATATGGCCTGATTAATAATCAATATTAGAAGATATCATATATACAAAATAAATAAATATTGCTTTAATCTTTGTATTATTTTGGTTTTGAATTGTTGTTTCTGTTACTATCGTTATTTGATTATAGCAGCTTGACCTTCAGCCTAGTACATGAATATGCTAATTACATACATTGGAAATTTGACAAGGATGTAGAATAATTGCCAAATTAACTAGCAACTACTATATGGAAGATGTACATTCTCCATTGTGAAATTGCCCCCATACTTTGTTATTTTTCCTTCCCACTTCATCAATGTGTCTGGTTACTATGCTTTGTCCCTGACCTGCTTAGCATGTTCAAGCAATATTATTAAATAGTTGGCAAGAAGGATACACAGTTCATTTTTAATGCTAAATAAAAGAAATCTTAGCAAATTATAGGGAAATAATGATTTAGCTGCTACTACTGTGGCTAATGATTCCTGGGTGGGAATATAATTATCATCAACCTTTTTGAATCAGATGCTATTATTATCTTCATTGCAACAATTTGTAAAATGTGTCAGAGAGAGGCTTTGTGGATTGCCATGTCCACAGAACCAGTAAGAGCCAGAGAGAGGATTGAAACACCTGAGTCTGGCTTGAGAGCCTCTAGCTCAAGTTCTGCTATTATTACAGCCAAAGTACTAATTAGGGAAGTATAATCTCAGGTTCTGTTCAATGTTATAATACTCTAATTTTAAATAAGTACTAAGTTGAATTTTATAAATTTAAAGGTATAAATACAAATGGAAGGGTCTTTATTGAATACTTAATTTTTATTCTACACAATTTATATGCAAATTAAAGACAAAATATATATTATTGAATATGAGTAAGAGAATAATTCAGTTAATTATTGGAATATTAGTGTGTTTTATCATAGTAGACTATCATAATTTATTTTAATAGATTCATAATGATTTTACACATATGTAAAAATGCAATAGGCACTCACTTTGGGAATGAATTCTTATAATCTTTTTTTCACAATTGTATTTGTACCTTCTAATATTTCTTTCAACAGCATCCCTCCCTGACTATTTTTACCATGATTAAATAAGGGGAGTTAATTTTAATCAGCTTTAACATAACATTACATTCCAACTTGTGTTAAATTAACAAAGATACAGTAAATGGGGCCAAACTGTTTGTAAAGTTTAATGTGAAAGTTTAAGCAGTAAAAGCTTAATAGCCCAACATATACTGGAAATCTTAGTACTTTTGTATTTTTCAATATAAAGTAATCCTCAAAACAATAACAGGCTGGCCTCTGGTTTGTGCAGTTCTTATGAGAAAATTGTTTTCTTAAATATTGGTAGTAGAATAACTGAATTATTATAACAAAACAAGTTAAATCATTTCTGAGTTATCTTTTTTTAAAAGTAATCCTATCAACTGATGTTTATACTAATTCCTATATCCTAGGCATTATTAGATTTTTCACCATTTCCCATCACACAGGTCATAAGTTAATCAATACAATTTATTCTGAATACCTCAAAGAATTTCAGTCTTATTTAGTTCATTCATAATTAGACAGAATTGAAGCATTAGTAAGTTCATAAGAGTCATGGAGCTAGATAAGCATCGTATTTAACCTGGATAAATCTATAGAAAATTAAAGTAATAATACTGTTTAAATAAGGCCAAAGAAGAAAAGTGGTCATTAGGAATTCAATATGGTCTTATCTATGGTATACTACACCAATTATTGCACATACAGTGAAAGGATTTTTCTTCCATAATGAAAGCCATATTTTAATTAATAAGCATTTTTTCATGAATATATTTTAATATAAGAAGTCTGTTCCATACTAGTCCTTTAATGGATTGCTTCCTGAATTATTACCAAATAACTGTGGAGAAAGCTGTGAAATTCTTAACCAGTTCTGTATGTACTGGCATATCAATGTATTACTACTCTTCTTTTCTTCTAGCAACCACTATCCAAATCAATTCAAAGTGTGAAATCCCCCCAAACATCTTTACATTATATGTGTCACTAAGTGGTGTCTGACTATTTTGCAAGCCCATGGACTGTAGCCCGCCAGGCTCCTCTGTCCATGTGATTTCCCAGGCATGAATCCGGAGTGGGTTGCCATTTCCTCCTCCAGGGAATCTTCCTGACCCAGGAATGGCACATATGTCTCCTACACTGGCAGGTGATTCTTTACCACTGGGCTACCTGAGAAGCCCTTCAGAGTCTTTACCCTGGATAAATCCAGTCAGCATTCTCTGCCTTTTATCTTTGTCCCATGAGGCGTGATTGGGCCAGTGCTATTTTTTCTAGGATGGGAAGATGGATAACAACCACCAATGGGCTCTTCTGCCTGTGTGTGGGGAGGGGCTTCCCATCTTCCTGAGGCACTGATAAAAGTAGTTGTTGATTCTCTTGCTTTTTTTTTTCCTTCTGATGTTGGTTAGTTTGTTTTAACTTGGCCTTTTTTGAATTCAGACACGTTTGTGCATCGGTACCAGAGAGAAGGAGGCTATAAATTGGCCAACAGGTTAGCAGAAAGTCTTGACATCTGCTTTGGATTCAGGTGAGCAAATCAGGCTAGTTCTTTATATGGTGCTGCCTGACTCAATAGTGTTCTAGACGGGGCAGAGGATCAGTGTCAAGTTTCAAGGTAAAAAATATTTAACTTTCCCCCTTTTGGGTCAGTTTCTTCCTTAGGGAAGACTTCTTGTTAAAGCTGTAAATCAGATGCTTCTAAATTCCATGGCTGAACACCACTCTCATAATTTGCTTTTGTTTCATTAAGATTTTATATTAGATTAACTAAATTATAATACTTTGAATATCAGTTAAGTGAAAAATGTATATGTGTAGTGGTGAATATAAGATTATTTGTTTTAGTACAAGAGTGATGTTAGATAATATCACGATAAAGAAAAGGAACATGATGGACATCCCCTCTCCCCATACACAGTGGTCAGAATTTGGAAAACTCTGTTACAATTTAAATGTTCTTAATATATTCTAGATAATTTAGGGATAAATCAAAGTAAATGAAATGTTACTTTATCCATGAAAGATTATAGATGCAAATAGCAATATACATAGCAAAGTATAAACTGAATAGTAACCATTGTAAAAGGATTTGTTGAGCTGATATTATGTTATAATTAAATCAACAAGTAAACCATCTTTATATATTTCAAGGTCATAATTTAGATTTCCAAACACCTTAACTTTTGATAAATATGGAATCATGCATCAAAAATATTTTTAAAAATTAGAGGAGTGGTAAAAGCATAACTAGCTTCTGAAAATTAGAAATTAAAATATAAAAATTTTAAAGTAATATATTACCAGGCATCAAGTTAATCACAGTTAGTATCTTTCTGATTTTGATAGCATTTTCTAAATCCTATTATGTGAGGATTTTCGATTATTTTCAATTTTATGTCATTACTAAAATAGATGGACAAGAAACATCTAGTTATTATTTTTGTTGTTCAGTAGCTCATCAGTGTCTAACTGTTTGCAACCCCATGGACTGCACCACACCAGGTTTCCCTGTCCTCCACCATTTCCCAGAGTTTACTCAAACTCATGTTCATTGAGTCAGTGATGCCATTCAGCTATCTCATCCTGTGTCATCCCCTTCTCCTCTTGCCCTCAATATTTCCCAGCATCAGAGTCTTTTCCACTGAGTTTGCTCTCCACATCAGGTGGCCAAAGTATCAGAGTTTCTGCCACAAAAACAATGCACTTCAGTTCAGTTCAGTTCTTTTCAGTCACTCAGTTGTGTCTGACTATTTGTGACCTCATGAATCACAGCACGCCAGGCCTCCCTGTCCATCACCAACTCCTGGAGTTCACTCAGACTCATGTCCATCGAGTCTGTGATGCCATCCAGCCATCTCATCCTCGGTCGTCCCCTTCTCCTCCTGCCCCCAATCCTTCCCAGCATCAGAGTCTTTTCCAATGAGTCAACTCTTCGCATAGGGGGCCAAAGTACTGGAGTTTCAGCTTCAGCATCATTCCTTCCAAAGAAATCCCAGGGCTGATCTCCTTCAGAATGGACTGGTTGCATCTCCTTGCAGTCCAAGGGACTCTCAAGAGTCTTCTCCAACACCACAGTTCAAAAGCATCAATTCTTCGGCGCTCAGCTTTCTTCACAGTCCAACTCTCACATCTATACATGATCTTTTAAATAGCTATAAAAATAGTATCTGAACTTTTATATGAGACCAGTAAACACATAGATATCTAATAACACTAGTTTCTTGGCAAAACAAAAAATTCAGTAAGGAAAAACCTTACTATAAATTAGTAAATGACACATCAGTGTACTTATAGTTTCAAAAATCTCTATTAGAGCACTGATTGAGACAATGAGTAGAGCAACATTCACTTTTCTATCACTATGGACTGTCCCTTTTCATTCTGATAATGGTCTATAGTCTGACATTAATTTCATAGGTTAGCCTACTGATACTTATATTTTGCATGTTATATCTTTGTCTATTTCACAGCTACCTGTGTCTTTATATTGAAGTACATCTGTCCTAGACATATGCATACAGACATAGCATACAACTGGATTTCACTGTTTTATTTATTCTGATAATATCTATTAATTGAAGTGTAAAGCCCAGTAATATATTATGTAATTATTATGCTTTTGGATTTAGGTATACTTTTAAACATTTATTTTTCTGTTTGTCCCCTGTGGTTTTCATTCCCCTATATATACTATTTTTCCCTTATACACTGGAAGTGAGAAATAAATTCAAGGGAACTGGACATGGAACAAATGACTGATTCCAAACAAGAAAAGGAGTACATCAAGGCTGTATATAGTCACCCTGCTTATTTAACTTATATGCACAGTACATCATGAGAAATGCTGGGCTGGAGGAAGCACAAGCTGAAATCAAGATTTCCAGGAGAAATATCAATAACCTCAGATATGCAGATGGCACCACCTTTATGGCAGAAAGTGAAGAAGAACTAAAGAGCCTCTTGATGAAAGTGAAAGAAGAGAGTGAAAATGTTGGCTTAAAACTCAACATTGAGAAAACGAAGATCATGGCATTTGGTCCCATCACTTCATGGCAAATAGATGGGGAAACAGTGGCTGACTTTATTTTCAGGGGCTCCAAAATCACTGCAGATTATGATTGCAGCCATGAAATTAAAAGACGCTTACTCCTTGGAAGGAAAGTTATGACCAACATAGACAGTATATTAAATAGCAGAGATATTACTTTGCAAACAAAAGTCCGTCTAGTCAAGGCTATGGTTTTTCCAGTGGTCATGTATGGATGTGAGAGTTGGACTGTGAAGAAACCTGAGCACAGAAAAATTGATGCTTTTGAACTGTGGTATTGGAGAAGACTCTTGAGAGTCCCTTGGACTGCAAGGAGATCCAACAAGCCCATCCTAAAGGAAATCAGTCCTGGGTGTTCATTGGAAGGACTGATGTTGAAGCTGAAACTCCAATATTTTGGCCAACTTATGCGAAGAACTGACTCATTTGAAAATACCCTGATGTTGGGAAAGATTGAAGGCAGGAGGAGAAGGGAATGACAGAGGATGTGACGGTTAGATGGCATCACTGACTCAATGGACATGAGTTTGAGTAAACTCTAGGAGTTAGTGATGGACAAGGAGGCCTGGCGTGCTGCAGTTCATGGGGTTGCAAAGAGTCAGACATGACTGAGTGACTGAAATGAACTGAACTGAACTGAACTGAAGATCTGATAGACAGAGTGCCTGAAGAACTGTGGATGGAGGTTCGTGACATTGTACAGGAGGCAGGGATCAAGACCATCCCCATGAAAAAGATATCCAAAAAGGCAAAATAATTGTCTGAAGACTCCTTACAAATAGCTATGAAAAGAAGAGAAGTGAAAGCAAAGGAGAAAAGGAAAGTTATACCCATTTGAATGTAGAGTTCCAAAGAATAGCAAGGAGAGATAAGAAAGCCTTCTTCAGTGATAAATACAAAGAAGTAGAGGAGAACAATAGAATGGGAAAGACTAGAGATTTCTTTAAGAAAATTAGAGGTAGCAAAGGAAATTTTCATGCAATAATGGGCACAATAAAGGACAAAAATAATATGGACCTAACAGAAGCAGAAGATATTAAGAAGAGGTGGCAAGAATACACAGAACTATACAAAAAAGATCTTCATGATCCAGATAATCATGATGGTGTGATCACTCACCTAGAGCCAGACATCCTTGAATGAAAGGTCAAGTGGGCCTTAGGAAGCATCACTACAAAGAAAGCTGATGGAAAGCTGGTGGAGGTGATGGAATAATAGTTGAGCTATTTCAAATCCTAAAAGATGATGCTGTGAAAGTGCTGCACTCAGTATGCCAGCTAATTTGGAAAACTCAGCAGTGGCTGCAGGACTGGAAAAGGTCAGTTTTCATTCCATCCTAAAGAAAGACAATGACAAAAATGTTCAAACTACCACACAATTGCACTCATCTCACGCACTATTAAAGTAATGCCCAAAATTCTTCAAGCTAGGCTTCAGCAATATGTGAGCTGTGAACTTCCAGGTGTTCATACTGGATTTAGAAAAGGCAGAGGAACCACATTGCCGACATCCTTTGGATCATCAAAAAAGCAAGAGAGTTCCAGAAAAAAACCATAAATTTCTGCTTTATTCACTATGCCAAATCCATTGACTGTGTGGATCGCAAGAAATTGTGGAAAATTTTGAAAGAGGTTGGTACCAGATAACCTGATTTGCCTCTTGAGAAATCTGTATGCAGGTCAGGAATCAACATTTAGAACTGGACATCAAACAACAGCCTGGTTCCAAATCAGGAAAGGAGTATATCAAGATGTATATTCTCACCCTGCTCATTTAACTTATATGGAGAGTACATCATGAGAAACGTTGGGCTGAATGAAGCACAAGCTGAAATCAAGGTTGCTGGGAGAAATATCAATAACTTCATATATGTTGATGCCACCACCCTTATGGCAGAAATTGGAGAAGAACTAAAGAGCATCTTGATGAAGGTGAAAGAGGAGTGTGAAAAAGCTGGCTTAAAACTCAGTATTCAGAAAACTAAGAACATGGCATCTGGTCCTACCACTTCATGGCAAATAGATGGGGGAACAGTGGAAATATTGAGAGACTTTTTTTGGGGGGTGCTCCAAAATCAATATAGATGGTGACTGCAGCCATGAAATTAAAAGATGCTTGCTCCTTGGAAGAAAAGTTATGACCAACCTAGACAGCTTATTAAAAAGCAGAGACATTACGTTGCCAAGGTCTGTCTAGTCAAGGCTATAGTTTTTCCAGTGGTCACATATGGATGTGAAAGTTGGACTATAAAGAAAGCTGAGCGCTGAATAATTGATGCTTTTGAACTGTGGCATTCAAACTGTGGTGTTTTGAACTGTGGAGAGGACTCTTGACAGTCCCCCAGACAGCAAGGGGATCCAAACAGTCCATCCTAAAGAAAATTAGTTCTGAATATTCATTGGAAGGACTGACAGTGAAGCTGAAACTCTAATACTTTGGCCGCCTGATGCGAACAACTGACTCATTTGAAAATACCCTCATGCTGGGAAAGATTTAAAGCGGGAAGAGAAGAGGATGACAGAGGATGAGATGGTTGGATGGTATCACTGACTCATTGGATATGAGTTTAGGTCAACTCCAGGAGTTGGTGATGGACAGGGAGCCCTGGCTTGATACAATCCATGGGTTGCAGAGTCAGACACGACTGAATGACTGAACTGAACTGATACTATTTTTCCATATCAATGTGGGTTATTTGAACAAAGTTTTAGTTTCTTTTAATTTTTTATTAGCTGGATATGACTTAGCAACTAAACACAACAACGAAATTAAAACTATTTTCATTATTTTCAATGTTAGCTGTAGAGTTGTATCACACACTCAGATTCTCAAATTCTAACTGTAGTAATATTATACAATTTTTAAAAAATTAGCACACTCATAAAAAAAGAAATCAGTCTATCATGTCCAACTTTTTGTGATCCCATGGACAATAGCCTGCCAGTCTCCTCTTTCCGTTATTATTATTATTATTATTACTTGTATTTTTCTCCAGGCAAACATACTAGAGTGGGTAGCCATTCCCTTCTCCAATTCCGGGACCAAACTCAAGTCTCCCTCAAGACAGGTGTAATTTTTTACCATCTGAGTCACCAGGAAGCCCACTCATACATATATATATTTGTCTCAGAATGAGTTATTTAAAATGGGAAAATAATGTTTTACTATACCATATTGATATATTTCTGTATAAAAATGAAAATTTTAGATATATAGCAAATAATAATGAGTAAATAGTTTGTAAATAAAAATACAACTGACTGGAGTTGATTTCCATGTCAAAATTATAATTTGAGGCAGCAATAATGTTTTTGAAAACAAGACCTTTATTTGGGATTATTTTATCTGAGTATATTTAAAATAATTTAAAGTTTTGTTATCCTTCATGAATAATTTGCTCCTTATCTTTTATTGTCCATTAATGATGAGTCAGGCTTTTACAACACAATTGTAATGAAATTGAACATCAGAATTACTTTCTTATTGAAAGCAACCCACTGATGAAATTATCTTGTATATGCTATATTGCAATTAAAAAATCTAGTTTCAAGTATCTGAAGCTTAATATCAAATATGTACTAATCAAATTTTTAATTCAACAAAATAATTTTGGCTCATAGCTGTGTCTCATTATCTTTACTGGGTGTTAATAATAAAATCCTAATAAAGAATTTCTTTCTGGACTATATAGTTTTCAATATAGTGGAAATAATCAACAAACATAAAATAATCAGTATTTTTTAATGAGAAAAGTTAGGCTACACACAGAATGGTATGTAAACTAGATGGAAGAAACAGATGTATTTTATATTATGTTTAAAACTTGGTAAAGGAGATATGATAAGTTGAATAAATTATATGTATAAGTGCCATCATCATGTGTTGCATAATGTACTCTCAACAGATGGAGACATTTTCCAAAGTGCATCTGTGTTAATATTCAATGAGACTCTAGAACTCAACTGGCTCATTATTATTTTTCTAGCAAATTATGCATGACTTAGTGCCTAAACAATAAGCAACATGTTCAGAAATTTGGGGGGTGAGAGGAGTTAGGGAGTTTCAGAATTGTCCTGCCAATGCAAAAGGCTTGGCTTTAATCCCTGGGTTGAGAAGATCCCTTGGAGAAGGAAATGGCAGTCCTCTCCAGTATTCTTGCCTGGGAAATCCCATGGACAGAGGCGCTTCGCTGATTACAGTTCATGAGGTCTCAAAGGAGTCAGATATGACTTAGCAACCAAAAAACAGACAACATGTTCAGAGATTATATATATATATATAATATAAATGAGACTTTTTTGTTGTATAGGTTATGCAAGAAAACTGGAAAAAAATAGATTCTTGATATAAATGAAAAAATAACAAAATTCAGTTTGGTTATTTATAATGTATAAACTTAATACTCATTTTGAAGAATAATTTTATTCCAGTTTATTTTGATAATAGATTCAGTATGTGAACTAAAATAGTACTTATTAGCATGGCATTAATATTTGCCAACATATATATAAATATATTTTTTCCCTCAGGGATTATGTTTCCTCATGCTGAGATATCTAAATTCTGACTTTTCTTAGTGTTTAAACTGTGAGATTGATCTTTTGTTGCTACTGTTTGCTTGTCCTTGTTTCTTTTATTTTTTGGTTCATGTAAATCTGCTCAAATATCTCTCATCTTCTTAATGAGAAAACTTAAGATAAATTATATTTTCACAAGTGAAATCAGATTTTAAAGTCCTTATAGCAAATGTACATGTATATTGACCCTCTTTCTGCTTAATAATGATCATATATTACCTACAGATTCTTTGCACAAAAACTCACTCTACTTTTTTTCTGAAAGAAAAGTGATGGTTTCTAATAGTTATAACTTTTTCTTTGATTTCATCTTTCATTTTTTAAATGATATTATGCTACCCCCTTCTCAGAACTTCTTGATCTACCCACCCAGAAGAATAGGCAACAACAACTGACGTACACCTTCTTTAAGAGCTTACAATGACTAATTGTCGCTTTTATATGCTTAATGTAGTCTTTTTATAGATTATTCAACACTTAGTTATTCTCTAAATGATTTTACCTTGACAGCAATGGATTTAATTTGTCTGAACAGTGCTCCCTTGTAATTGTAAACATTGCGTCATTTTATTTAGTGAAGTTAAATCTGTGTGTTGCAATGAAAAGGTGAAAAAATTGGGGGAAAAGAGATTCTTGCTCAGTTATACAAGTCCATCACTTTGCTTCTGTAAAATGCATACTATAATAACAGCGTTTTAGGTATCAGATATCACTTGTGCATTATCTGCCTCTCCACTGCTTTTTCTCATCATCTTGAAATCCAGATTTCTGTCCTAAATAAATTAATTTCAGTTCTAAGACCATGAAAGATAGTTTCTTTGTTGCTTCTCGTTTTGTGCCTTATTCCCCATCTAATTCTTTTGTCTAGTGAAAATCTACTGAGGTTTTAATCCTCTGTTAAGTGGTAACCTTCTTGTGATGTTCGATTTAAATTTGAAGCAGAATTTACCTCTGCAGTTTTTTAAAATTCTGCTTGCTTCTTACACAGTGCAATTCTGAATGGCCATTAGATAACATCCTTTAATTTCTGTCATTCCCAACTCTAAGAGTGGGAAAACTTATGTGAAACAGATGCACTTAGAGAGAAGATAGCCTTTCAGACTGATCAAGCAGACTGGAGACATAGCTTTGGATATGCAGCTAGTGAAGTGGCTAATATATTTCTTTAGCATGGCACATTTTCTCAAAGGGTCACTGACAAAGCTGGACACACGCAATGCCTTTGTGAGGTAGAGTTGCCACTGCAAACTTGACACCAACAGTTAGCTAATATATTCTCCTTTATACCAGGAAACTGGATCTAAAAGAGAGAGTGCCCTGAAAGGGCTGGCCCAAGCATACTCTTTTCCTTCTTCTAAACCCAACTGGTTAAGTCAAAGTACAGGGATAAGTAAGGATTCAGGGGAAAAAAAAAAAAAAAATATATATATATATATATATATATGTGTGTGTGTGTGTGTGTGTGTGTGTGTGTGTGTGCCCTTGTATTTATTTAGGAAATGAAAGGAAGTAAATAATTTGGAATTCAGTCCTAATGTTCTGCATCAGTGATATGATCTCTGAGGATCATTTTAGAATTTTAGAATTAAAGAGACTTTAGAATTAGAGAGATCTGTGATCAACCTCCTCCAAGATCTACAGCTTGAAATATGGTAGTCTTGCAGCCACTAAGGGAGCCTAGTGTAGTCCAGAATAACTGAAGAGGTCATGCAAGACAATTCCTATCTCTCCAACCATTTCATGAGAAATAGAACTTACCTTGGCAGGCTTTCATTATTGGAAGCCTATATTCAAGCTTTCATGTGCCTTTGCTGAAAGATATAGCTAGGCTATCATGGTTTATGGGTTTCCCTCATGGCTCGAGGCAAAGAATCTGCCTGACAATGCAGAAGCCATAGGGAATGCAGGTTAGAACCTTGGTTGGGGAAGATCCCTTGGAGAGGAAAATGGCAACCCACTCCAATATTCTTGCCTTGTAAATCCCATGGGCAGAGGAGCCTGTCTTGCTACAGTCCATGGGGTCACAAAGAGTCAGATAAGACTTAAGGACTAAACAGCAACATCTTGGTTTACATAAGAATACAAAAGTGCTTCTGCACTGCTGACTCTTGTTGAATTGTGTCTTTTACAACTGGTCGGGAACTGTGGTCTGGAGTTTGTCTGGTTTACTCACCACATCACCAAAAGCTAGAAAATACACACATACCACACAATTTATCACAGGGACTGATCATCCTAGAACTTCCTAAATATTATGACTGTGAAACTGTAGATGCTGGTGGTATGTCATGTGCTTCAGTGCTTTGAAGACTCACTGGCAGAGGGGGCAGGGGGATGTGAGAGAGTAAGAGCAGCTTAGTGATGAGAGTATCTGGAATAGCATATTGGACATCTGAAGTTATTTCACCAAACTTTTTGTGGTGAGGTCCATATTAAAAAAAATATACAAGGTACTTCCCTGGCAGTCTAGTGGATAAGAACCCACCTGCCAATGCAGGGGGACACGGGCTTGATCCCTGGTCTGGGAAGATTCCACATGCCTTAAAGTAGTTCAGCCAGTGGCCACAAATACTGAGCCTGAGCTCTAGAGCCCAAAATCCACAATTACTGAAGCTTGTGGGTCAAGAGCCTGGGCTCTTCAACAAGAGAAATCACTGCAATGTGAAGCCCATGCACAGTAACAAAGAGTAGCCCTTGCTTGCCACAACTAGAGAAAGCCCACGCACAGCAACAAAGGCCTGGAACTAACAAATATAAATAAATAACAAATTTAAAAAGTAAAACAAACAAACGAAAAAACAGTACAAAAGCACAAAGTGCAATGGACTGAATGTTTGTGTTCCTCCAAATACATATGTTGAACCCTAATCCAAATGTCACCCGTGGTGGATCCATGTCAATGTATGGCAAAACCAATACAGTATTGTAAAGTAAAATAAAGTAAAAATAAAAATAAAAAAAACAACAAATGTCATGATATTCGAACATGGGATTTAGTGTGTGTGTAGGGGGGTGATTAGGTCTTGAGGATGGACCCCTCATGAGTGGGATTATTGTCCTTATAAAACAGACTCTAGTGAGTTATAACACCCCTTCTGCCACATGAGGACACCTGAAATGCTTTCTATAAACCAGGACACCGGCCCTAATCGGCCAACACCTTGATCTCGTACCTCCTAGCCTTCAGAATTCGAGAAAAAGATATCTATTGTTTGTAAGTAATTAGTCTCTGGCATTCTGTTATTGCAGCTCAAACAAACTAATACATATAGTGAGTGAAAGCCCTGTCCTTATGGAATTTATAGCCAAGTGGGAAAAGGCAACATTTTAAAAATCTTTCTCTTTTTGAATAATGTCAAGTGCATGAAGTAAATGTAAAGTAAAATGACAGAAACTGAAAGAGACTAATTTCATGTGTAATTCAGAGAAAGTCACTCTGAAAATTTACTTTTTAGGTTGATATATGAATGGAGGTCAGTCAGTCGATGTTAGAGAGAGCTGCTTTACTTCAGAAGAACTCTCCTAGAGGTACGAGGTACAGTTCAAGGATGCAGTTATGAAAGGGATGTAAGCCAGGTACCAGTTACCTTAGTAGACTTCTTTCAATAGTTAATGGTCATAAAACTCCAATTATTCTTAACTGAGCTATAAATTGCTCCAAAGATCTGTGGAGAGACAGAATTAACAGAGAAAGAATTAAGAGTAGGACAATCAGACCATATGTGGTCCAGAACAGGAATGTGTAAAATCAGAAGCTTTGGAATAACCTTGAGTTTAGAATATGAATGTAGAAGACATTATCAGAATAAGTACTTGAGAGACCTGTGCTTAAAGAGAGTTAAAAAATATATGGTATAGGCACCTTGATAGATTTTTTAAAAATCTTCTGGATATATCACACTTTAATTATTGCTGTGGATTCCATAGATGTTAGGTCAAAGCTTTTCAATCCTTAGTTTTATATTTCAGGCAAATGTTTCCTTCAGAAAAGTACCCCCCCCCCCCCAAGTATAGCAGTGTGAGATGTGGGGACTTTTAAAATGTTATTGTAGAAATGATAATATTGAGATTTCAGTCATAAAGATGATTGCAAAAGTAGTAGAAAATCTGTCTCTTGAGGTAAGAGAATATTCCTAAAAATATTTGTCCTAGTATAGAATTTTTATGAAGTAAAATGTATTGATTGTGTATATAAAATTTGGCAGAGTTTTCCAATGTAAATTTAAAGTGATAGGAAAAGCAAATATCTATTAAGTAAACCCACAAAGGAATTGAGTTGAAATGATTCTATTGTTTTGGTAGCAAAATTGTTGAGAACTCTCAGCAGCTAAAATATAACACACGTTTTATGTTTTTGAGGCATGCAGTGTTAGTCACTCAGTCGTGTCAGACTCTGTGAGCCCATGGATTGTAGCCCTCTAGTCTCCTCTGCCCATGGAATTCTCCAGGCAAGAATAGTGGAGTGGGTAGCCATTTCCTCTCCATGGGATCCTGACCCAGGAAACAAACCCAAGTCTCCTGCATTGCAGGCAGATTCTTTACCATCTGGGCAACAAGGGAAGCCTCTCTCATGTTTTATTTTTACACTTTCTTATATAACTTAACAGTTGACAGACTACATTACTGGTGATTGTCAAATTTATTGGAAAAGTTCTTGAGAAAATAACTTATCCTTTCCTTGACCTATTAGAAGCCATCAACTCAGAGAACAAATCTAATTCTGCTTATATAGAAAGTAAAAAGGGAACAGACCTTCAATGTCACAGGTTTTATTTGTGGTTTTTTTTTTTTTGTTTGTTTGTTTTTGTTTTTAGGAAAGAGATATGAGACACAAGGAAAGGGATACATTTTCTGAGGTTGATTTCACTTCTTATTATTGGTAGATAATGAAATTTGAGAACTCCAAGCAATTAAAATTATCAGGTGGAAGAAACATGATTTTATAGCATAGTGTGATTATAAAGAGAGGAAATTAAGAACAGTAATAAACTCTTGGGTATCATTTTAGGGACAGAATTTTCCACCTCTCATAAGTTTTAGAATGAGTGAAAAATACTTTGTGACCCAGGAATTGGCATAGAAGTCAGCACATCAGTAATTCTTGCTGTTTAAGAATATTTACCATCTCCAAATTCTTATCTCCAGGCCTTAAGGAGTCGAGAAAAGAAACTAATCTGATCTTCATGGTCCTTTTGCAGGATGGGATTGATGAGAAACAGCTAGGACTTGCTGTACGTTAGAATGAATAGTACCAGTTAAGCTTGTTAGAAAATGTTCGTGTTCAGGAAGCAATTTCATACATACAATAAGAAAAGTGTACAAATATATTTACATATTGTATATTTACATGCACTTACACAGTCACAGAACCTATCTTCATTATTCACATTCTGTAATAGCAAATCCTGTTACTCACTAAAAGTGATTTGTGTCCCCAAACAAAGTGCTGTCTGTTTGAATCTGTTCTTCCAGGTGTGGGTTTTCTTCTAGAGCAAATGACAGTCTCTGGAAACTACATCTGTCAAAAATAATTTTAAAAATTTCTTAGCAAATATCATCAGAAACTCTTCTTTCAGCTGACAGAGATAGCAATAGACCTTCGTTACTTTAACTCAGAACTATAATACATCATTGGTTTTCTATCATAAACAATATCTCAGGAACTTTGAGAATTTTTCAAGAGATCATGTTGGTCCATTACATTGATGAAATTAAGTATCTCTGATTTGATGAATAGTAGGAGTTGCATACAACTTGGATAAATAGTAAGACAATAAAGTTCCAGAGTGTAAGATAAATTCCAATAATACTTGAGGGTCTAACACCTCATTTAATTTCTTTGGGGTCAGTGGTTTGAAAGAGTTGAGATATACTCATTAAATAATAAAGAAAAGGTACCTCTAACTTAGACACCTTACTACTATGAAATACAGGAAATGTTCAATGACCCATTTGGATTTAGGGGTTTTGTTTATGATACTTGATAGCTCCATTCATGTGTTAAATAGAAAATAAGGCTGCCAAATGTGAGTGAAGTAAGTGAAGTCACTCACTCAGTCGTGTCTGACTCTTTGCAACCCCATGGACTGTAGCCTACCAGTCTCCTCTGTTGACGGGATTCTCCAGGCAAGGGTACTGGAGTGGGTTGCCATTTCCTTCTCTAGGGAATCTTCCCAACCCAGGGATTGAACCTGGGTCTCCCACATTGCAGGGAGATGCTTTATCATCTGAGCTACCAAGGAAGCCAATGTGAGTGAAACCCAGGGCAAAAAAGTTTCTCCTATGGACCCAGCTACCCAGCAAGATATCTGACCCACCAGATCTAATATCTCTTGTGGAATCCAATACATTATATAAATTGTGATAAGCTAGGAAAATCACAAACCCTGGTGGCTTAGTGGTAAAGTATCCACTTGCAATCCAAGAGATGCAGGAGACAGGGGTTCGATTCCTGGATAGGAAAGACCCCCTGGAGAAGGGAATGGCAACCCACCTCAGTATTCTTGCCTAGAAAATCCCATGGACAGAGGATCCTGGCAAGCTACAGTCCATAGGGTCATGAAGAGTCGGACACAACTGAGTACACAACTGACCTGATCTCACTAGGAAAACCACAATATAGGCCCCTAAAGTCGTCAAAGAATATCATGCCCTATTTTGCAGGCAATTATTTATTCTTCAGAGAAACTGGATCTGGCTTACCAGTGGATTCTGTTAGGTATTGAATACCTTATGATGGTGACCAAGTGACCAAATGGCCTCATCTCTTCATGACAAATATCATTTTGGATGTTATACGATCTAAATTATTGTTAATCTGGTATGATCATTACCACTTCCTCCTTAAGTGGAAGGCTTATTTGGATTAAAATTAGGTAGATCCTAAAAGTAGCTGCTTTGTCATGTGGGCAAATTTCATGATTACCCCGAGTCCTCAGGAGGATTTCCTCATAACGAAACCAATCCAAGTCTGGTTTACGGACATTCTTACAAGAGTCTAACTCTTCTTGAAAATGAGAAGCTGCAGGTCATCATAGACACAACCTACAGGACAGTGGGGAGAGCAAAATTTCTCACATTTGCCGAAATTTCAGCATGGAGTTGGCAATTAGAATAGAAAGAGAAATGGCCAAAGATAGAAATCTACACAAATTGTATGTTATTTCTACACATAACACTTTTTAGTGTTATCTTCCCCTGGAAAATGCTTATGAACTTTGCTGTTTTCTTTTTCAAGGATCCAAGGGCATAGTACTGATCTCTTGGTGTTTGGTGTAATCTTCCTACAGGGTGGGGCTTTGTAAATATAGCTTATCCTTGCTATGTTTCAAAGAACTACAGATGGTTCCCAAGTTACAACTGTTCTGTTTAAGTGTTTTTGACTTTATGATGGTATGAAAGCAATACAGTCAGTGGAATCCCTACTTTGAATTTTGATCTTTCCCCAGCCTAGAGACATCTAGTACTCTCTTTTGTGATGCTAAGCAATGGCAGGTGCAGCTCCCAGTCAGTCACATGGTCATGGGGGTAAAAATCAATACACTTACACCTATTCTGGCCCCAGACTTCCATTCTGTTTTTGCACTTTCAGTAAGGTATTTAATAAATTACATGGGCTGTTCAGCACTTATTATAAAATAGGCTTGTTATACAGGATTTTGCTCAACTGTAGACTAATGTAAGTGTTCTGAGCACTTTTAGGGTAGGGTAGGCTATGCTATAAGGTATAGTAAGGTAGGTAAAGCAGGTATATTCAATTCATTTTTTACTTCTGATATTTTCAGCTTTTGACAAATTTATTGAGATGTAACTCCATCATAGGTAAAGGAAGATCTACACAGCATACCTGAGCCGACAGAGGGAAAAATAGTGTCTGAGGAGTGTCTAAAGGCCTGATGTGCTGTAAAATAAGGTAGGGATGATTTGCCTCTACTGAATATACTTGCAACACTAGCAGCAATTGATACAATAAAAATGTGAAAAAGTAACATCATTCATTAATTTCATACATCCTTATGAGTACCTGCACTCATGCGGTTTTATTCATTCTAGCCACAGACTTTTACCAGAAATAGAAAGCTTGTATAATTTTTCAGTTCAATGTAATAAAATGTAAATTATTAATATTGTTGATATATTATTGATTTATTGGGTATACAGCTGATAATATAATCCATGCATCCTGTATATCCTTTGTAATTAGCACTGAGTGGATATTTTCTAGACAAAGATAATTTAAAGTTTTTCATGAGATATAGAATAGCTATCCTCCTGGAAAACAGAACCTTTTAAAGTATTTTATACTTGCTAAAATGTTTATTCAATATGTCATTCAAAACAAAAAAACATTGCAAGTATGGAACAATTCACATAGATTATTTTCTTTTTATTTTCAAGCTTTTTATTTTGTATTGGGGTATCACACAATGTTGTGACAGTTTTGGGTGAAGGCTAAAGAGATTAATTCTTAACACATATTTATATGTGTCCTACTAGAATAATTTATTTTTTTTGAAAAAGAGGAAGAAACATAAGACTATAAAAGAACTATAATCCAAATATAAGTGTGCACACACACATGCATTTAAAAAAATAGCTGAAAAGTAGAGCAAGTTATGCAAGTCATATATATATGTCTCTATATAGCTTTTTGTACCTCTATATAATTGTGCAATTATGAATTTTGTACATGTGTATGTATTTATTAAAAATAAAAACTATGTTTTATAATGAAATGGAGTTTTAGTAGCCATCAAAGTTCTGTATAGTAATATCTATGGTTTTTCCAATGGTCATGTTGGGATATGAGAGGTGGACCATAAACAAGGCTGAGCACCAAAGAATTGATATTTTCCAATTGTGGTGCTGTAGAAGACCCTTGAGATTCCCTTGGGCAGCATGGAGATCAAACGAGTCCATCCTAAAGGAAATCAACCCTGAATACTCATTAGAAGGACTGATCCTGAAGCTAAAGCTCCAATACTTTTGCCACTTGATGCGAAGAGCAGACTCAATGGAAAAGACCTTGATGCTGGGAAAGATTTAGATCAAAAGGAGAAAGGAACAGCAGAGGATGAGATAGTAAGATAGCAAACTCTAGGAGACAGTGGAGGACAGAAAATTGTGGCATGCATCACTGACTCGATGGATGCAAGTCTGAATGAACTCCGGGAGCTGGTGATGGACAGGGAGGCCTGGCGTGCTGCGATTCATGGGGTTGCAAAGAGTCGGACACGACTGAGCAACTGAACTGAACTGAACTGAACTGACAGTCAGTCTGTGGGGTCACAAAAAGTCATACATGACTTAGCAACTGAACAACAACAACAACAAATCACTGCATACACATTAGCTGCTCAATTGAAATTTTTAAAAACATGTTTAATGGTATTGTATAAGACGAGAAATTATAGCAAACATAAGAGGGTCACGATATTTTTTATCATTTATTGTGTATTTTTTCTTGGTTCAAATTGTACACTAGTCTCATTCAACAGAGATTCAGAGACAACATAATCACATACAAATCGCTTACTGTGAACCATAGGATGCCTGCACTCCCTGCATACATAATAGTCATCCCCACTTTGGAAACTTAATCATTTCATCAGCATGGTCACTTTTTAAATTACCTGTTTACACTAGTGGCTATTGAGCTACAAAGGGCACATTCTGTTAAGGTGACCCTAAATCCTCATAGCCAAAGAAGGAAAATTCAGTGCAAAATGGCACAGGTGGGGACTGATGAATGCTTGACCAGACACCCTGTGAACATCTGCATCATGATGTTACTTATTAGACAGACACCCAAGACATCAATAATAATGCTAATAATAGCACTGACCTGTATAGAACTCTGTCTTTTCCAAGTTGGTATCACACATTTTATAAATGATGGCTCGATTCATGCTGAACTAAAGCTGGAGAGCTATATCTTGAGAATTAATCTATGCTTATCTGTTCTATCTTCCTCTTGCTCTCACTGCAGCCCCTTCCCTGGTATCTTCCAGTCTCAAGCTGCACTCCTATGCCAGATCTAAGATGCAAAGAAAGAAACAGACAACTGAACTTATAAGAGAGAAATATTTGTTTACTAGCTAAAATATGTTTCTTCCCTGACTCTAGATACGAATTAGCTTAGGCAAAGAAGAGTTATTTGTCGAGTGAATCAAACTGGACAGAAAAGATCCAGTGTGTCTGGAAGCTGTTTGGGAATTGGTAGAGGAACTCTTTTCTATCCATGGTCTCCATTTTGCCAGAGGCCAGGTTTCCAGCCGCCAGCTGTCTGGTAGATCCCAACAGACAGCCTCCTTCATAACAGTCTTGCACTGTGGCAGTATCATACCCTCCCTCACAGTAAGTGATGCCTTGGAAAACATGGGTAGGGCTGCTGATCGAAAAGGAACTGGAAGAAATGTTCTCCAATTTTTTTTTTAAGAACACAGATTTATCAAATGAAATAAGAATGAAAAATAGTAAATATAAATACAGAAATCAATGAGTTAGGAAAGGAAAATATATGATAGTTGAGAACTAAATATCTGGGCCATTTGAAAAATAAAAATGAGATAAATTTTATCTAATTTAATCATGAAAAGACAGAGTCCTAACACACAAATTTAGAAAATGTCCAGAGGAAAATAGCCACAGAACTGAATAATTTTTTAGTACAAATTATTACTTTTATTAGCTAGTACCATTAAGAACATGGATTGAATATTATTATGTTCACTAAGAGCTGCTCAGTCACTCAGTTGTGTCTGATTCTTTGAGACCTCTGTGAACTGAAGTCTGTCAGACTTCTCTATCCATGGAATTTTCCCGGCAAAAATCCTGGAGTGAGGTGTCATTTCCTTCTCCAGGCAAGCAGACTGGCGTGGGTTGCCATGCCTTCCTCCACGGGATCTTCCCAACAGAGGGATCAAACGCAGGGGTCCCACATTGCAGGTGGATTCTTTACTGTCTGAGCTGCCAGGGAAGCCCATGAAACTAGAGTAGGTAGCTTATCTTTTCTCTAGGGCATCTTCCCAACCCAGAGTCTTGTGCATTTCAGGTAGAATTCTTTACCAGCTGGGTTACCAAGGAAGCCCTTCAAAGAGCCTAGTGCAATCCAATAATTGTCTTTCTTAACTGGTTTTTTCCATGTTATACACTCTTCTTTGTTCTCTGTAGGTGGGTAGTGATTTTTTGGCTTGTCAATTCTTTTTTGAGAAGCTATTATAATCCTAGAGTTTATAAAAATATTCTTTAACATGTTTCTGTTACACAGGCTTTGCACTGAGATTTTGGTTACTAGCTACTTTGTAATGAAGAACATCTATTACAATTTAAAAATCTCTACAGTTTCTGAGCCAACTGTTTCTCTCATTTTTTCCTCCAGTGCATGAGAAGCTATACTGCCAGATGAAATGGCTTAGGTTACTTGTAAAACAATCTAGATATACCGACCTGGCTCAAGTGATAAAAGCACACCTTAAAGATAGGTTGTGCAAAGCTGACTTTAAAGAAGTGTCATCTTAAAGAATGAATGGCATCAGAATTTATGAAAATTAAGTAAAAACAGACTTCTATCAATTTGAATTGCGAGTCCTTGACATTGCTGGCATTTGTTTGCAAGTGAATTCTAGCAGGCTTGTCATTTTCACAGTTTAATGTAAAATATACTTCCCAATGGTAAAGTAATTATAAAAATTTCCATACACAATTATCCCTGAGAGCAAATTGGAAGTCATATCTGGTTGGGGTACATCAATAATTGATGGCCTAAGAACTTCACTGAACCATGTGATGACTGGTTGCATAAGACACTGCAAATTACTCCTGGAGAATATTAAGGATATGCTCAGGATAGAAATATTTACAATTGGCAAAAGGGCAGTTTATATCACTACAGAGGCAGCACACTAAATAATTATATGCACAGTTGTATTTTCCCGATGTTGAATAGTACTATTGTCTATTGGGACTCTTTACAAAGTGTATAACTTTAATTATGTCATCCAAATTTGGTAAAGAGTCTTTTAAAAAGTTATTTTTTATGAAGAGGTAAAACATTTACATGCTTCAAAATAAGTGCAACATAAAAAAATAAAAAATGAAAGCTCTGTCTTCTTTGTTTCTATTTACTCCATATCTATACCCTGAATCCTGGAGGGAAGAATTTTTTAGTGGAGGAATTTCCTTCCAATGTTTGTTTATATAAATACACTGTTTTCTCCCTTCTTTCACTATCAGTATGCTATACACATGATTCCATACCACATTTTTCCAACTGTAGCAATATATGCTATAAAAATTTCTGTATGAGTATCAAGATCTCTATCTTTTTGGTATAACTACTAAGTATTCCCAAAAGTGTTTTGTGGCTCAGCTAGTAAAGAATCTGCTTGCAATGCGGGAGATCTAGATTCGACCCCTGGGTTGGGAAGATCCACTGGAGAAGGGAATGGCAACCCACTCCAGTATTCTTGCCTGGAGAATCCTGTGGCCCAAGGAACCTGGTGGGCTACAGTTCATCGGGTCACAAGGAGTTGGACACGACTGAGTGACTAACAACCAAGGATGACAAAAACATGCAGTAGAATATTTTAAAAGATCTCTAAAGATAAACATTTTGATATTTTCATTTTTAAAAGCAAATAATTCTACCATAAATAATGATGTATAAATAATTTTATGAGTACATAAATATAAACATAGTATAATTTTCAGAAGAAAAATTGCAGAGTGAGAGAGAAACTTTAATCACTGTGCTGTGTTCTCAGTTCTGTCTGACTCTTTGTAACCCCATGGACTGCAGCTTACCAGGCTCCTCTGTCTATGGCGTTCTCCAGGCAAGAATACTGGAGTGGGTTGCCATGCTCTCCTCCAGAGAATCTTCCTAACCCCGGGATTGAACCCAGGTCTCCTGCATTGCAGGCTGATCCTTTACCATTTGAGCCACCAGGGAAGCCCAATTTTAATCTTAATAGATGACAAATTTTCCCTATCAAGATTTACATCATTTGGCATTCTCAAAACTGTGTTTGAGAGTGTCTGTTTTTCCATAACTTTATGAACAGAATATGCTGTCAACATTTGGATTCCTGATAATCAGTTGAGAAATGATTTTTTCCTTATAGCTTCAATTTTTATGTTTTAATGAGAAATTGAATACATTTTCACATGTTTTACTACAATTTATGTATTTTAACTTAAAAACTTTATTCATCTTCATTATGTATGTGATTTTTACTAAAGGGATGTTTGCTCTGTTCATGTCAATGTCTAAGTGCCATTTGTATTAGAAAGATCAATGTCTGTGATATGAGTTTCAATAATTTTTCCTAGTTTGTTATTTGTTGTTTGTGATTACTCTCTTTTTAAGGTCATACAGAAATGTATAATTTTATGTAACCAGATATATCTTTAGTTATTTCTGGAATTTTAGTAATCATTAGAAATACTTGTCCAATTGCAGTTTATATTCAAAATTATCTTTAGGAAAAAAACTTGTTAAATGTATTGGGATACATTTGAATGTATTAAAAACATAGAGATAAAATTAAATTTTTGTGTTTATTCTTGTCATTGGAAATTATGGGCAACTTTTCATTTTTTCAAATTTAATATTGTATTACTCAGAAATACCCTAAAATTGATCTCAGTTTAAATCTAGAACACTTTTTGTTAAGTTTATGTTGATATGTCTTAGCTTTTTGTTTTAATTAGACATGATATTTTCTTTCATCACATTTTTAATATATAGGAGAGCTAACGATATTTGTGTAATAATTTTGTACTCGGCTAACTTACTGAATTTATTTATAATATTTTTTTTTTACCTGATCTCTTGGATTAAACACATAAAATAATATTTTAATTTGGAGTATTGACAAATGTTTATGTATGTTTATATGCTTAGTGCATTAAAAAAGAAACAGTCTACATGCTATGATCTCCAGTTAAATATAGAGACTGTGTTTAGTTTTGTTTTTGACTCTAATGGAAAGGCACACACACACATCTTTACATTTATATATATATGATAAATGTATGTATGTATTTGTTTTGTGTGGTTATCAATATATACACAACAGTACATAATGTGTAGTTTGTATGCCATATGTGTGTATTTGTCTATACATATAGACAAATGTATATATACATATATGTACATATACTTGTGTGTATATATATATTTATTTATTTAATTACATATAAGCACATATATACATATATGTGCAAGTATACATATAAATAGGCTTACCTCGTGAATCAAATAGTAAAGAATTTGCCTGCATTGTGGGAGACCTGGGTTAACACCTGGTGGGGAAGATCCCCTGGAGAAGGAAATGGCAACCCAGTGTAGTGTTCTTGTCTATAAAACTTCCATGGTCAGAGGAGCTTATTGGGCTATAATCCATGGGGTCACAAACAGTCGGACACAACTGAGTGATTAACACTTTCACTTTTTAATACATATATGTACTCACATATCTATCCACACACACGCATACATACCTTGCAAAGGAAATATTTAGTAATTATAATTTATCTAAATGTTTCCTCTTTTAATTAGGAATTATTTTGATTTTTGCCAAATGATGTTGTCTATTAAAAAATTATGTTTTGTCCTTAGATCATTAATATTATAAATTATGTTTAAATGTTTTCTTACATGTAAACAATCTAAAAATATGCAGCTAGCATCTATTTTTATGTTAGTTAGGGTACTGACACATACATTTATAAATAACATCAATATTGATCAATGTTCTCTATCTCATTGCCAGTCTTTGTCAAGTATTGGCAGTTTAGCAAGACTACTATTTGTCCTTAAAGTCCCCATTATTTTTCTTCTGTTGAGAAATAGACAGCTCTCTTTACCACCACAGTTCCTTTTACCAACTGACATTTTAGGAAAAGGTCTATGCCCCCAAAGTTCTAAGCAATTTTGCATAAACACTGCCTCTTTAATTTCGAGCCATCAGCTGTGATGGCACAGAAGCTCAGCTGAGAGGAGCTACCCAACTTCCAAGGTAAGGAGCAGCGGCTATGCTTTTCTGGAGCAGCTGTGAGGAGATACCCCATGTCCAAGGTGAGAGAAACCCAAGTAAGACAGTAGGCACTGAGAGGGGGCATCAGAGGGCAGACAGACTGAAACATCAATCACAGACAACTAGCCAAATGATCACACAGACCACAGCCTTGTCTAACTCAATGAAACTAAGCCATGCTCTGTGGGGCCACCAAAGACTGACGGGTCATGGTGCAGAGTTCTGACAGAATGTGGTCCACTGGAGAAGGGAATGGCAAACCACTTCAGTATTCTTGCCTTGAGAACCCCATGAACAGTATGAAAAGGCCAAAAGATAAGACACTGAAAGATGAACTCCCCAAGTCAGTAGGTGCCCAATATGCTACTAGAGATCAGTGGAGAAATAACTTCAGAAAGAATGAAGGGATGGAGCCAAAGCAAAAACAACACCCAGTTGTGGATTGGACTGGTGACAAAAGCAAGGCTCGATACTATAAAGATCAATATTGCACTGGAACCTGGAATGTGAGGTCAATGAATCAAGGCAAATTGGAAGTGGTCAAACAGATGACAAGAGTGAACATAGACATTCTAGGAATCAGCGAACTAAGATGGACTGGAATGGGTAAATTTAACTCAGATGACCATTATACCTACTACTATATGCAGGAATCCCTTAGAAGAAATGGAGTAGCCATCATAGTCAACAAAAGAGTCTGAAATGCAGTACTTGGATGCAATCTCAAAAACGACAGAATGATCTCTCTTCGTTTCCAAGGCAAACCGTTCAATATCATGGTAATCCAAGTCTATGCCTCGACCATTAACGCTGAAGAAGCTGAAGTTGAACAGTTCTAAAAAGACCTACAAGACCTTCTAGAACATCCAAAAAAGATGTCCTTTTCACTATAAGGGACTAGAATGCAAAAGTAGAAAGTCAAGAAACACCTGGAGTAATAGGCAAATTTGGCCTTGGAGTACAGAATGAAGCAGGGCAAAGGCTAATAGAGTTCTGCCAAAAGAATGCACTAGTCATAGCAAACACCCTCTTCCAACAACACAAGAGAAGACTCTACACATGGACATCACCAGATGGTCAACACCAAAATCAGATTGATTATATTCTTTGCAGCCAAAGATGGAGAAGCTCTATACAATTAGCAAAAACAAGACTGGAAGATGACTGTGACTCAGATCATGAACTGCTTATTGCAAAATTCAGGTTTAAATTGACGAAAGTGGGGAAAACCACTAGGCCATTCATATGTGACCTTAATCAATTCCCTTATGACTATACAGTGGAAGTGAGAAATAGATTTAAGGGAAAAGATCTGATAGACAGAGTGCCTGATGAACAATGGATGGAGGTTCGTGACATTATACAGGAGACAAGGATCAAGACAATCATGGAAAAGAAATGCAAAAAAGCAAAATGGCTGTCTGGAGAGGCCATACAAATAGCTATGAAATGAAGAGAAGTGAAAAGCAAAAGAGAAAAGGAAAGATATCCCCATTTGAATGCAGAGTTTCAAAGAATAGCAAGGAGAGATAAGAAAGCCTTCCTCAGCAATCAATGCAAAGAAATAGAGGAAAACAATAGAATGGGAGAGACTAGAGATCTCTTCAAGAAAATTAGAGATACCAAGGGAACATTTCATGCAAAGATAGGCTCAATAAAGGACAGAAATGGTATGAACCTAACAAGCAGAAGATATTAAAAAGAGGTGGCAAGATTACACAGAAAAACTGTACAAAAAAGATCTTCACAACCCAGATAATCATGACGGTGTGATCACTAATCTAGAGACAGACATTCTGGAATATGAAGTCAAGTGGGCCTTAGGAAGCATCACTATGAACAAAGCTAGTGGAGGTGATGGAATTCCAGTTGAGCTATTTCCAATCCTAAAAGATGATGCTGTTAAAGTGCTGCATTCAGTATGCCAGCAAATTTGGAAACTCAGCAGTGGCCACAGGACTGGAATAGGTCAGTTTTCATTCCAATTCCAAAGAAAGGCAATGCCAAAGAATGCTCAAACTACCACACAATTGCAGTCATCTCACACGATAGCAAAGTGATGCTCAAAATTCTCCAAGCTAGGCTTCAGCAATATGTGAATCATGAACCTCCAGATGTTCAAGCTGGTTTTAGAAAAGGCAGAGGAACCAGAGATCAAATTGCAAACATCCATTAGATCATTGAAAATGGAAAAGTTCCAGAAAAACATCTATTTCTGCTTTATTAATTATGCCAAAGCCTTTGACTGTGTGGATCACAATAAACTGTGGATAATTCCGAAAGAGATGGGAATACCTGACCACCTGACCTGCCTCTTGAGAAACAAGTATGCAGGTCAGGAAGCAACAGTCAGAACTGGACATGGAACAACAGACTGGTTCCAAATAGGAAAAGGAGTACGTCAAGGCTGTATATTGTCACCCTGCTTATTTAACTTATATGCAGAGTACATCATGAGAAACGCTGGGCTGGAAGAAGCACAAGCTGGAATCAAGATTGCCGGGAGAAATATCAATAACCTCAGATATGCAGATGACACCACCCTTATGGCAGAAAGTGAAGAGGAACTAAAAAGCCTCCTGATGAAAGTGAAAGAGGAGAGTGAAAAAAAGTTGGCTTAAAGCTCAACATTCAGAAAACTAAGATCATGGCATCTGGTCCCATCACTTCATGGGAAATAGATGGGGAAACAGTGGAAACAGTATCAGACTTTATTTTGGGGGGCTCCAAAATTTACTTCTTGGGCTCCCAAATTACTGCAGATGGTGATTGCAGCCATGAAATTAAAAGAGGCTTCCTCCTTGGAAGGAAAGTTTTGCCCAACCTAGACAGCATATTAAAAAGCAGAGACATTACTTTGTTAACAAAGGTCCATCTAGTCAAGGCTATGGTTTTTCCAGTAGTCATGTATGAATGTGAGAACTGGATTATAAAGAAAGTTGAATGCTGAAGAATTCATGCTTTTGAACTGTGGTTTTGGAGAAGACTCTTGAGAGTCACTTGGACTGCAAGGAGATCCAACCAGTCTATCCTAAAGGGGATCAGTCCTGGGTATTCACTGGAGTCTTCCCTGGTGGCTCAGATGGTGGGGAAGACTCCAATGAAGGACTGATGCTAAAGCTGAAACTCCAATACTTCGTCCACCTGATGCGAAGAGCTGACTCATTTGAAAAGTCCCTGATACTGGGAAAGATTGAGGGCAGGAGAAGAGGACGACAGAGGATGAGATGGTTAGATGGCATCACTAACACAATGAACATGGGTTTGGGTTGGCTCCGGGAGTTGGTGATGGACAGGGAGGCCTGGCGTGCTGCGGTTCTTGGGGTCACATGGAGTCGGACATGACTGACTGACTGAACTGAACTGAACTTTTATTTCTCTGGTATTGCATGTTCTTATGAAACTTTACTTTTTTATGAATATATGAAATAAATTTTGAATTATTCAAAACATACTACCAGAGCTTTCCAAATACCTAATAGAACACTGAGATATATCTATTCTAATTATATGTTCTATCCAATTTTGTTTTAAAATGTTCAATTAAAATTTTTAAATTGAGGCAAATGTTTCTGTTGACAGTTGTTCTTTAATTCTCCAAGGTTTTCAAATGGTTAGAGCACAGGGGGGATAAAAAAAGAGAGAGAGAGAGAGGCAGGCTTATATTTACCTTTCATCAACAGTCAAGAATGCAAAACTTGCCAGACATTCAGCTTGATTAAAAAAATAACAAAATTCCTGATATAAGGTTCCCAGCAAATCTGTCTCAGGGCATTCCTTTGAAATACTGGTTGAGTCATTTTGGTGAAAAGTGGTACTCATGATATTTGCATCCTCATAGTTGTTGTTATTTAATCTCTAAATTGAGTCCATCTCTTTTGTGATCCCATGGGCTTTCGTCTGCCAGTCTCCTCTGTATATGGGATTTCCCAGGCAAGAATACAGAAGAGGGTTGCTATTTCCTTCTCCAAAGGATCTTCCTAACCCAGGGATGGAACCTTTGCCTCCTGCAAGGCAGGCTGATTCTTTGCCACTGAGCAACCAGGAAAGCCCTTCCTCAAGGTACTTATAAGTTAATATGATTGGCTGTTGTTTCTGTTACTTTGTTTCAACATTATATTATGTAAAAAAATACATATACAAAAATTAGAGAGAATAACATAATCCCATTTATCCTCTCTCTGGGGCTCCCCAGGTGGCAGTAGTGGTAAAGAATACGCCTATCAATGCAGGAGACACAAAAGGCTCTGGTTTAATCCCAGGGTTAGGACGAACCCTTGCAGGAGGAAATGGCAACCCACTCCAGTGTTCTTGTCTAGAAAATTCCATGAATAGAGGAACCTGGTGGGCTGCAGTCCATGGGGTCACAAAGAGTCAGACATGACTTCGGACTGAACAAATTCTCTAGTTTCAGAAATTACTAATCATGGCCAGTCATCAATATCTTCATTCATATTTCTCTATTACTTTTTACTGAAGCAAATCCTAGATATGCCATTTAAACTATGAATAATGTAGTTTGTTTCTCTACATTTATGGATGATTAAAAATAGAATACTCTTGTTACCTCTAAAATAATTAACAATATTTTATTAATATCTATTAGCCAATCACCAGCTACCTCATCATCTGACTGCAGACATATGATCAAGTCAAACTGAGATCAGCTAAGGCCAGTCCAGAGAATAAAACGGTCCAGCAGAACCAAGATCCAAACAAACGTTCATTATTTTAAGATCTGAGATTTTTTGGTACATGACAATAGAAAATTGATATCCATTATTTGATGTTACAGAATAATTTATTCATAATGTGTTTCAATTCTATGGTTTCCTTTTCTTTCTTTTTTTAACCTTTGACTCTAACCCATAGAGTCAAATTCAAAATTCACACATACATGTAAATGAGTTTAACTTTTATCTTATTTGTGTGTGGTTAATCTGCTATCTCCACATTAACAATTTAAATGTCTGCCTTTAAGCACTCTGGAGAAGGAAATGCCAACCTATTGCAGTATTCTTGCCTAAAGAATCACATGGAAAGTGGAGCCTGGCTGGCTACAGTCCACAGGGTTGCAAGAGTCAGACACGACTTGGCAACAAAACCACCAAACAACCACCACTACACACACAAATTTGAAATGCCAATGTTGTTGCATCATAGACACACAAAATTGGGAAAGTTTCTAAAGCTTCTCTTCTGTTCCACTGATTGGTCAATCTGGTCATGTGCCAATACACATTTTTGTAATTACGTTGGCTTTTTAATGTGTTTTAATATCTTGTAGGACATATTATCCTCACTTTCTTCTTTCAATATTTTTCTGTTTGCTTCTTTTTGCTTATTTTTCCAAATAAGTTTTATGATCAAGTCATCTATATCCAGAAAAACAACTGTTGGCATTTTAAATGGGTAGCTTTAAATTATAAATGACCTCAGAGAGAACTAACATCTCTCGAGTGCTTCTTTTCAAGAAAATGAACTGTTTTTCTACTTGTTCAAGTCTCTTTTTGTCAGTTAGATCTCAAAATAAAATTTCATAATTTTTATTGTATAGATTTTGAGTGTCTTGTTCTTTTTTTTTCTTTTCTAAACATTACTGCAACTTCACTCAAGAAGGATAGTCTATAGGCACAAAATATACAACAAAAGGCTAAAGACTTTTCATACTTTTTTACTAAAATGAAAGAGGAAATAATACAAACCTAGGATAATGCAATTATTGAAAATGAAAAAGGGAAACCCACAAGCAATGCTCAGGTTTAAAAAAAAAACAAACTTTTATTTAACCTGAGGACTTTCTGATATCCATAATTTAGTATTAAATAGAATAAAAAATTTGTTGGAGATAAAGCTTATATATATTTTATTTTTCTTGAGAGAGCAAGCACTATATTATGGAACATAATATTTTCTTAACTTTTTCCAGCCCCAACTGTGCTTATGCTCATTAGTCTGTGCTCATATAGTGAAGAAGTTATTAGATAGAATGAATGGTTTTACATTAATGGCTCAGAATATATATTCTGGTCTAGTAAGCCTAGATACAAACATTTTCTTTCCATACCAGATGGTATAGTCTCAGCCCCATGACAGTAATTATAGATGCATTTTCTACCATTATGGGTAAGCAAACAAGTATTAAACAGCTTCAACAATACATTTGTGACAAAAAAAAAAAAAAAGGAGCTTTTCTGTGTTAATGTGTCAGCCATTACACAGAGCTCATTGCCGTTAACAATAAAATTTTGGATTGATAGAACTCTGTAATGTGACAATGCACATGGGAATTAGACTACTCATCCATCATGTGTAATGTTAGAACAGAGCAATTCCACATTGAATTAGTTCTGAATAACACATTTCTAAAGACCTTTTTCTTTCCCTGCATGTCATGTGCCTATGTGCCTAACAGAGAAGGCAGCTGTATTTTCCATTATTCCCATTAACCACACATTTCATCTGAAAAATCAATGATCAGCTACCTAAAAGTACACAGTGATAGAATATACCGGAATGATCTTAGGAATGTATGAGAATTCACAAGGAAATCACTCACACTTAAGTTTAAATTTAAATAAAGAAATAATGGATGTATTTCCTTTCTTTGTAAGTCATACATTGAAAATTATTTAACCAATGTATTCAACACATTTTGCTAGGTTTGGTGACATATACAAGGATAACCATATATTCTTTCCTTATAGACCTTTCAGTCTAGTTTTGAAAAAAAAGTGCATAGTTTATGTCAATGCAATAAATACAAATGGATATTTTTCAATTGTAAAAGGTATTATTTTTCTTTCAGTGTTATCAACTGGTCATCTACCATGTAACTTTTAAGCTGTGGTCTTTAGGAAACATAGACACAAGAGAGAATGTGGATGAGGAAAATATTGTTTAAAAAATCCATTATTAATTTCAAATATAGACAATTTGCAGTTGAGAATGTTTGATTAGTTTCTTCTGAGTGGTATAATTTTTTACAACAAAATTATACAAAGAATTCTACTACCTTGTATGATATCTTTGTAGGTTAAAGATTTAAAATTCTATAAATTAGAATTTATAGTTCAGAGAAAACTCTCTCTCTCTCTCTCTCACCCACACACACACACCCACACACACATGCACACATATTTTGTTTTAAAATTATATTATTTTAAGTTTTCTCTTAAAATTATATTATTTGAAAACCAAGGACAACATGAGATAGGACTTGCCAATCATGGAACAACAAACTGGTTCCAAATAGGAAAAAGAGTACGTCAAGGCTGTATATTGTCACCCTGCTTATTTAACTTATATGCAGAGTGCATCATGAGAAATGCTGGGCTGGAAGAAGCACAAGCTAGAATCAAGATTGCCGGGAGAAATATCAATAACCTCAGATATGCAGATGACACCATCCTTATGGCAGAAAGTGAAGAGGAACTAAAAAGCCTCTTGATGAAAGTGAAAGAGGAGAGTGAAAAAGTTGGCTTAAAGCTCAACATTCAGAAAACGAAGATCATGGCATCTGGTCCCATCACTTCATGGGAAATAGATGGGGAAACAGTGGAAACAGTGTCAGACTATTTTTTGGGCTCCAAAATCTCTGCAGATGGTGATTGCAGCCATGAAATTAAAAGACACTTGCTCCTTGGAAGAAAAGTTATGACCAACCTAGATAGCATATTAAAAAGCAGAGACATTACTTTGCCAACAAAGGTCCATCTAGTCAAGGCTATGGTTTTTCTTGTGATCATGTATGGATGTGAGAGTTGGACTGTGAAGAAAGCTGAACACCAAAGAATTGATGCTTTTGAACTGTGGTGTTGGAGAAGACTCTTGAGAGTCCCTTGGACTGCAAGGAAATCCAACCAACCCATTCTAAAGGAGATCAGCCCTGTGTGTTCTTTGGAAGGAATGATGCTAAACCTGAAACTCCAGTACTTTGGCCACCTCATGTGACGAGTTGACTCACTGGAAAAGACTCTGATACTAGGAAGGATTGGGGGCAGGAGCAGAAGGGGATGGCAGAGGATGAGATGGCTGGATGGCATCACCGACTCGATGGACATGAGTTTGAGGGAACTCCGGGAGTTGGTGATGGACAGGGAGGCCTGGCATGCTGCGATTCATGGGGTTGCAAAGAGTTGGACATGACTGAGTGACTGAACTGAAGTGAACTGAACTGAATCTTAGTCAAATGTACAAAGAGAATACAAAATGCTACAAACGATTATCCATCTTATTTGATGGAGCCTGTATTTTATGGTTGCATAGGCAAGTACCTGGGTAGATGCAGGGGTGGAATTCTGATCAAGTCCTCTTCTGTCTGGTACAATTTTCCTAGTGAAATAGACATCTACATCATTAGTTAAATGAGATGGACTGGGAGGTAGAATTAAATATTGAGACGAATATAGCAGGTATGAAAGAGTCCCCAGGGGAGAGATCAACTGAAAAATGAGGAAACAATGTAAAATTTTTGGGTAGCTGTAAGGGCACCCTTGAGATTGCCAGGTTGAATTTAGGGTGCATTTTTACTTAAGCAATTATTAATTATGACCAACAATGAGCATGAAAATTTAGTGTCAGTTGCTCAGACCTATGGACTGCAGCTTGCTAGGCTCCTCTGTCCGTGGAATTCTCCAGTCAAGAATCTGGAGTGGGTTGCCATTTCCTTCTCCAAGGGATCTTCTCAACACAGGGATAAAACCCAGGTCTCCTGTATTGCAGACTGATTCTTTACAGTACGAAGCACCAGGGAAGCCCAATAAGCATGGTTATATATTATTCTTTAGCCAAGTTTTACTGCAGAGATTTGGTATTATAAGGCAGAAGCTTGTATTTTAATGGGTTTATTTTGTCAAAGCAACCAAAAATTGATGGTATATGAAATGAAAGTGAAGCTGCTCAGTCGTGTCTGACTCATTGCGATCCCATGGACTGTAGCTCGCCAGGCTCCTCTGCCCATGGGGTTTTCCAGGCAAGAGTACTGGAGTGGTTGTCATTTCCTTCTCCAGAGGATCTTCCTGACCCAGGGATGGAATCCAGGTCTCCTGCATTATAGGCAGATGCTTTACCATCTGAGCCACCTATGTGAAAGATAGTAGTAAAAATAATTGACAATTGAATTTCAAATTTTAAAAAGTAGAGTGATTGTGTGAAGCTAGAAATAATGAGAAGTTGATAGAACTGATGAACTTCAGGTATTCATCAAATTGAAGGAAGAAGAAAATCATTGGAGGGAGAAAGTTGGATCAAGTACACTCAAGATATAGAAAGCAATGGCTAATAAGTAAAATGCATGATACTGTGATTATAGACAATGTGCTGCCATTGTTTTTTAAGTTTTGGGATATGAGCATGGCGTAGTTGGCAGTGGGAGAAAGGAAGGTAAGATCACAGGGAAGGACTGATTTGAGAAGTTGAGAGTCCAGACCATTAGAAGGACTGTCAACATATAGATGGAAATCACCAAAATTTTGGTAAAAGCAGATTGGAAATGTTAGAGTGAGTTAAAATCATCAATGAACAGAGAAAGTGTTGGTACTGTAATGCAAGGATGTGAAATTCAATGCTATGAGTATTCACATAAGTTGGAGGAAGAATATTCTAAAAGTGACTTTCAGAAGGAGAACACTTTCTGATCCAATGTACTATAGCTGTGACAGAAAATCTATACTACCCTTCACTAGATTTGATTAAATTAAACTTACAAAAAGAGTCAGTGCCTGAATTGCACCCTCAAAATACTATGAGGGTGGGGGAAGTATTAACCCACGGTACCCATGGAGGTGAACTTATTTGGCGATGGAGTCTTTGCAGATGTAATCATTTTAGGACAAGGACATTAGAGTCATCTTAATCCAAGTAGACTGGTGTCCTTCTAAGAACAAGAGAATAAAACAGACATATACACACACAGGGAGAAGCTCATGTGATGACAGAGACAGATATGAAAGTGATGTCTTTACAAGTCAAGAAACACCACAATTCCTGTGGAACACCAGAAGTTAGAAGAGGCAATGGGGACGTTTCCCCAGAGCAATCAGAGGAGCATGGCTTTGCCCACCCCTTGTTTTTAGACTTCTTGTCTCCAGAATTCTGAGAGAATAAGTTGTTTTAAGCCCCTCAGTCAGTGGCAATTGATTCAGCTCAGTTCAGTTCAGTCGCTCAGTCGTGTCCGACTCTTTGTGACCGCATGAATCCCAATTGATTACAGATGGCTTATAACGGGCTTCCCTGGTGGTTCAGATGGTAAAGACTCCACCTGCAATATGGGAGACGTGGGTTCAATCATTGGGTTGGGAAGATCCCCTGGAGGAGGGTATGGCAACCCACTCCAGTATTCTTGCCTGGAGAATCCATGGACAGAGGAGCTTGGCGGGCTACAGTCTATGGGGTTACACGGAGTTGAATATAACTGAGTGACTAACTGCATTACACGCACAGGAAACTGATAAAGTACCGGAAAGATTTCCAGGGGCAGTGGTGTTCTCAGAGGAAAATCAGGTTTTTGTTAGAGCAAGGAGGTAAAACTAAGAGATAAAGTTGCGCTTCTGGTGATTATTAGACGAAATTCCAAAAGGCAGAGTTGGAGGGGCTTGGGGGGTAGATGTATATTTCCTGGTATTATAGCTTTCAACTGTAATGCTTTAAAATATGTTTGAAAAGTGAAAAAAGTGAGTGTTAGTTGCTCTGTCCAACTCTTTGTGACTCCATGGACCACAGCCATGGGGCTTCCCTGGTGGCTCAGACAGTAAACAATCCGCCTGCATTGCAGGAGACCCAGGTTTGATACTTGGGTAGGGAAGATCCCCTGGAGAAGGAAATGGTAATCCACTCCAATATTCTTGCCTGGGAAATCTCATGGACAGAGGAGCCTGGTGGGCAACAGTCCATAGCGTCGCAAAGGGTCAGACAGGACTGAGTGACTAAAAATTGGTCACTTGGGACTGCAGCTGGCCAGGATCCTCTGCCCATGGAATGCTCCTGACAAGAATACTGGAGTGGGTTGCCACTCCCTTCTCCAGTGATCTCCTGGCCCAAGGATCGAACCCATGTCTCCTATATTGCAGGCAGGTGCTTTACTGTCTGAGCCACCAGGAAAGCCCAAAATATATTTGCTTGTTCACAAATGTATATATTATCTTGCCTAAAAAATGAAAAAGGCAGTTTAGAAGCTGAATATAGCTATTAGTTGGGTCTCATAGTACTGTAAATAGAATCAGTCAGCCAGTTGCAAATCTATTAAAGGCTAGAAGGATGTAATCACTTTTCTTTCAAAAGATTATAAAACCACAATATATTTATTTCTTTGTCAATAATTAGTCAATTTCAAGGAAATTCTCTCCACATGTGAAACAAATAAAAACAAATAACAGAAATGGAAAGGGACTAACACAACCTATTTTATTTTGCCACAGATATATCATGATTCAGATGGCCGGGAGAAATATCATAGTCTCAGATATGCAGATGATACTATCCTTATGGCAGAAAGTGAAGAAGAACTAAAGAGCCTCTTGATGAAAGTGACAGAGGAGAGTGGAAAAGTTGGCTTAAAGCTCAACATTCAGAAAATTAAGGTTATGGCATCTGGTCCCATCACTTCATGGCAAATAGATGGGGAAACAGTGGAAACAGTGAGAGACTTAATTTTTTTGGCTCCAAAATCACTGCAGATGGTGACTGCAGCCATGAAATTAAAAGACGCTTGCTCCTTGGAAGAAAAGTTATGACCAACCTAGACAGCAATTAAAAAGCAGAGACATTACTTTGCCAACAAAATTCCATCTAGTAAAGGCTATGGTTTTTCCGGTAATCATGTATGGATGTGCTGCTGCTGCTGCCGCTAAGTTGCTTTAGTTGTGTCCGACTCTGCGACCTAATAGACAGCAGCCCAAAAGGCTCTGCCGTCCTTAGGATTCTCCAGGCAAGAACGCTGGAGTGGGTTGCCATTGCCTTCTCTGTATGTATGTGAGATTCGGTCTATAAAGAAAGCTGAGTGCCAAAGAACTGATGCTTTTGAACTGTGATGTTGAAGAAGACTCTTGAAAGAGATTCCCTTGGATTGCAAGGAGATCCGACCAGTCCATCCTAAAGGAAATCAGCCCTGAATATTCATTAAAAAGACTGATGTTGAAACTGAAACTCCATACTTTGGCCACCTGATGCAAAGAACAGACTCTTTGGAAAAGACCCTGATGCTGGGAGGGATCGGGGGCAGGAAGAGAAGGGGACAACAGAGGATGATATGGCTGGATGGCATCAGTGACTCAATGGACATGAGTTTCAGTAAACTCTGGGAGTTGGTGATGGACAGAGAGGCCTGGTGTGCTGCAGTCCATGGGATCGCAAAGAGTGGGACACAACTGAGTGACTGAACTGAATTCATGACATTCTTTTTGAGTAAATTTATTGATGAAAACAAACAATATTTAATTTCACTAAAATTCCCAAACATATGCCATACGCTTGTTTGCCTAACAGAGAAGGCACATAAAAGTCTGTCCATGTTCTCATGCTCATTATATGTTAAATTTATCTAAGGGAGATAATTCTGCATCTAATTTAAATAATTTGGACAGAAAAGAAATATTTCTGTTCCAACAAAGGTTACATCCTCAAGGCAAGTTGTAAGAAAGAAGAGTCATCTCTCTAGAATTAAAATACTGCTTTGGCACATGTTGGAAAAAATATTTTTGCTGTTTAAATGATGAAAAGTTTCTGGTTTCTATATTTATAAAAAATAAATCCTGTGGTAGTCTCTTCTATCATATAAAGTTTTTTATTCTTTGAAACAAGTTTTATAACTGCCATCGTTAATATTTAATTGAAAAGTAATAGATATTGGAACTATAAGGCTATCTTCCTCTAGCCATCAGTGTATTAATTTTCTAATTTCTCTTTTGCATTCAATTTAAATATACATGTATAAAATCAGATAAATACATATATACTCATTTTGAAGTTGAGCAGGACACTATGGTCCTTGCCTCCTATATCCTGTCTGCCTTTTGTCTGTGGAAAAACTAAGCCAAAGAAAAGTTTAATCAGAGAAGTGAGAAATGCAGAAACAAAAGAAAACAGCTAAATGAGATCAAATAATAATAGCTTAGTCATTATGCATAGTCAAGAATCTACACGAGGTGTCTTTAGAGATACTGAAACTCCCATCAGGCAGAAGAAGTTAACTACATGATGACCAGGCTGTAGCCATGACATGCTGTTTTTTAGTCACTAAGATGTGTCTGACTCTTTTGCGATCCATGGACTGGGGCCCACAAGGTTCCTCTGTCCATGGAATTTCCGCAGGCAAGACTACTGGAGTGGGTTGCCATTTTCTTCTCCAGGGGATCTTCTTGGGTTTCCTGCATTGGCAGGTGGATTCTTTACCACTGAGCCACCTGGGAAGCCCCATGACATAAGTTGACTCAATACTGAGAACTGGCCTCACAGAAATGGAAACAAACCAACCCTGGAACTGAAGATTAATTGTACTTACAACAATCAAAATAACGCTGATCAGACGACCAATGACCAATTTCAAGATGACTGTTAAAGCTGATTGTTTCAGCATGTAGACCCCTCCCCCCAGTCTTTAAAAATTCTTGCCCCTTGACTGTTCCAGGGGGAAGACCTCCCCCACTGCCCTGGTTGCCGGCATCCAAAATAAAGCAAACTTTCTTTTTCACCAACCTGGTTTCTTTATTGGGTTTTGAGCAGTGAACAGCCAGAGTCCACTTTTGGTAACAAGTTAGTGAAGTGAAAGCTTTTAGATAATTATGTGAATGATATACGGGGATCTTAGAGCACCTCTCTCTCTCCCCTTCTGTAACAGTCCCTAGACCCGTGTATCCGTCTCAGTTTTACTCACATACAGGAAGAGTTCCTAGTTTTAACACCTGTGATTCTCTCTTCGAAGACTTCATCTACAGGGATGTGTTCAGACCAAGCACAGACCACATCATAAATGCTCTTGTGTCAATTCTCCAGGGAACAACTCTCACCCAGCAACAGACAATAGAGGGTGAATAAAATCTCTTAACTGTCCTGCCTTTGGAGAGATAAAACCCTGAGCTGTGTTTCACATAACCCCTCAGAGGTCTGAGAAGGACTGAGCTCCAATTTCCCACAGTGGCAATCTGCTCATAACAGACAGGTATTGGCTTTCCTCTCTTTTTTGTCTCCATACCCCACTCCTTTGTTGCTTGAATAAATTACTTGAACTCATTCTTGGTTTCAGGACTGTTTCTGGAGGATTCTAAATCATGGCACACAGTAAAGAATACCAGCTTGGATATTCTCATCTCTTCCTTTAACATCCTATATCCTCACTAGCTTCACTATATTTCTTTATCTTTAGAATTAAAAAAAAAAAAATTGACCCAGTTTACTTTTCAGCTTATACCAAATTGCTTGACTTCTCTTTTAGAGCAAAACTCCTTGAAAATATTGCTTGTGTTCAATTTTTTTTTCCTTTGCCTTCTTCTCTTAATTCCACTTCATTCAGTACTTTGCCAACACCACTACACTTATGCCATTCTGCTCAAGGACACACATGATCTTGATTCTGCTGAGTTGAAATGGGTAACTTTCTATTTTCAACTTAATGTTTGCTGTAATGAATACAACATGGGCGTGTGTGCATGCTCAGTCGCTTCAGTCATGTCTGACTGTTTGCAACCCTATGGACTGTAGTCCACCAGGCTCCTCTGTCCATGGAGCTCTCTGGGCAAGAATACTGGAGTGGATTGCCATGCCTTCCTCCAAGGGATCTTCCCAACTCATGGATTGAACCCATCTCTTATATGTCCTACATTGGTAGGTGGGTTGTTTACCACTAGTGCCTCCTGGGAAGCCCCTGGATATAACACACTCTTATTTTTATGCTGGATATCAACTAACCAAAGATACTACTTTCTAATAACTGGAAGCTATTCATCTTAACTGGGAAGCATAAAAGGATTTTATAGTTGTGATTTGGACAATGATGTCAACCTGGGGAGATTATTCTGAATTATCCAGTTCTTAAATTCAATCACAGTTAGTCCCATAAGCCAGGGGAAGAGGCATATTTAGTATATACCAAAGAGAAGATGGAGGCAGAGACTGGAGTAGTGTGGACCCAAGATAAGGACTGGACTTCCCTATAGCTCAGATGGTAAAGAATCTGCCTGCAATGCAGGAGACCCAGGTTTGATCTCTGGGTCAGAACGATCCCCTAGAGAAGGAAATGGCAACCCACACCAGTATTCTTGCCTGGAGAATCCCATGGCCAGAAAAGCCTGGTGGGCTACAGTTCATGACGACACGAAAAGGTCACTCAGCTGAGTGACTAGCACACAAGATAAGGAACCCAGGCAGGAGCTGGAAGAGATAAGAAAGGATTCACCCAGAGTTTCTGGAGGGAACAGGGCCCTGAGAAAACTGCTGTTGAACTTCTGATCTCCACAACTATGAAAGAATACATTTCTGTTGTTTTAAACCTTCATGTTTGTAGTAATGTGTTACAGCAGATACAGGAAACTAAGACAATGCTTATTTTAAAGATCACTCCATAATAACTTTGCTGACTCCTCACCTGATAATATTGGACTGTGATAGATTTCAGCTCTTTTCTTACTACTGACATTCTACTGGGTGAGGAACTGAACAAAGCCCTCAGTTCAGTTCAGTCACTCAGTCATGTCCGACTCTTTGTGACCCCATGGACTGCCACACTCCAGGCTTCCCTGTCCATCTCCTGAAGCTTGCTCAAACTCATGTCTGAGTTGGTGATGCCATCCAACCATCTCATCCTTTGTTGTCCCCTTTTCCTCCTGTCTTCAACCTTTCCCAGCATCAGGGTCTTTTCCATTGAGTCAATTCTCATTGGAAACAAAGCCCTGGAACAAAGCCCATTGGAACAAAGCCCTGAGATATATTATTATGTGTGTCCTGCCAAGTCACTTCAGTCACATCCAACTCCTTGTGACCTCATGAATTCTAGACCACCAGGTTCCTCTGTGAGTGGGATTCTCCAGACAACAATACTGGAGTAGGTTTCATAGGGTCTTCTTGACCCAAGGATCAAAATTGAGCCTCTTGTGTCTCTTGCATTGTTCTTTACCACTAGCACCACCTGGGGAGCCCCTTCCCCAGTCTCATTTAATAGCAATTCCTTTCTTATACTTAAGTACAAAACTTTGGCACTATCTTGTTATCTCTCACAATTATGATCAATAGGTCAGCAAATCCTTTGGGCACAACTGTAAATATATCTAAGCTCCAACCTCTGCTCCTCGCTAATTACCTTGGTCTAAGCTGATAACAAGGCTTTTTCAGGTTGTCATCCTTCTATCCTAGATCCCTGGCAGTCTATTCTCAACAGAGTCTAGAGTGATACTTTAAAATTATGAGTCAGCCAATGTTACTGTTCTGCCAAAAATTCTGCAGTGATTTCTCATTTTACAGAGAGAGAAACAGCCACAGTGTAATGCACAACAGAATCTGCTTTTTGTGTATTTATTTTTGGCTTTTTTTTTTTTTTTTTGGCTGTTGTGGATTTTCGTTGCTGCATGTGGGCTTTCTCTAATTGGACTTTAGTAGTTGTGGCCACAGCCTTAACTGCCCCGTGGCATGTGGGATCTTCCTGGACCTGGGATCCAACCTGTGTCCCTTGGATTGGCAGGTGGATTCTTAACCACTGGGACACCAGGGAAGTCTGGACAGATCCTACTTGATTGGCCTCTCACTGTCTAACTTCACTTCCTACTTTCTTCCTGATATTCCATCCAGCCACCCTTGGAGTCACTTCATTGTTCCCTGGACAATGTAAGAGTAGAACTTTCTGAGGGCCCCAGCTTGGTTTGTTCCCTTTGTCAAAAAGGCTTCTCTGGAGGTTCGTCCACCTGACACTCTGGCTTTCTCCAAATCTTTGCTTAAACTCACCTCATTAGTGAATCTACTTTTTCTATCCTATTCAAAATGAAATGGCAACATGTTTCTAAAGTGCTCAGCCTCTCAGTTGAGGCCGAGTCTTTGCGACACCATGCCCTATAGCCCACCAGGTTCCTCTGTTCATGGAATTTCCCAGGCAAGAATACTGGAGTGGGTTGCCATTGCCTTTTCCAATACTTCTAATCTGTTCCTTCAACTCAGTAGTTCTGACTCAATTCATCTTTCTCAAATTTTCTAAAACATTTATTATCTTTAGCATACTACACTATTTATTCATGATATTTCTTTTTTATTGAAGTATAGTTGATTTACAATATTCAGGTGTACATCATAGCAATTCAAAATTTTTACAGATTTGACTACACTTAAGGCTATGATTTTTCCTGTAGTCATGTATGGATGTGAGAGTTGGACTATGAAGAAGGCTGAGTGCCAAAGAATTGGTGCTTTTGAACTGTGGTGTTGGAGAAGACTCTTGAGAGTCCTTTGGACTGCAAGGAGATCCAACCAGTCCATTCTGAAAGAGATCAGCCCTGGGATTTCTTTGGAAAGAATGATGCTAAAGCTGAAACTCCAGTACATTGGCCACCTCATGTGAAGAGTTGACTCATTGGAAAAGACTCTGATGCTGGGAGGGATTCGGGGCAGGAGGAGAAGGGGACGACCGAGGATGAGATGGCTGGATGGCATCACCGACTCTATGGACATGAGTCTGAGTGAACTCCGGGAGTTGGTGATGGACAGGGAGGCCGGGTGTGCTGCGATTCATGGGGTCACAGAGTCGGACACGACTGAGCGACTGAACTGAACTGAACTGATAGTTGTTATAAAATAATGGCTATATTTCTTGTACAACATATCATTGTAGTTTACATTATACTTTTGTATATCTTAATTATTATAAATCTTAGTACCCCACACCTTTCTTGACCCTGTTCTCAATAACCACAAGTTTGTTTTTCATATCTGTGTCTATTTTTTTTTATATTTGCAAGTTTTTTTCTTGATTTCTCATACAAATTATAACATAAAATGTTTGACATTTCACTAAGCATATTTAATCTTTATTTTCTTTACATACAGCAGAATACGTGTGAATCAACAACACACATGTAGTATTTTCTCTTTTGCTCAGTATTTTACCGTTGTACCTTTCTCTCTAGCATAGCATCTTTCACAGAAGTGCATGACAAGTATTTGACTGAGTAAACGTACTGACTGAGGTAATGAGTAAAGATCAGTTAGTAACATTTCTATTCCTATTTATCATGAGCAGAGAAACTTCAGTCTATTTCTAGAGTCTAAGAACCACTCATTTGTTCTGTTCTCATTGTTAAAACTATAAAACTTAAAGACTTAAGAAACTGTTTGATGAACTTAAAGTCCTCAGAAAAGTATACCTAAATAACACATAAATATGGAATTAAGTTCTTAAACATTCATCAAGCCAAAGGCTTAATTAACTGGCTTTATGGTCTGAAACAGATCTTCGTGTCTTTGGTTCTCATTCATTTAATTAGAATTTTCATTCTTCTCATCTCTTCCCACCTCCTTTATGTCATCAAGTCAGTTAAACAGAAGGTAGAATCTCAAAATAAGTTATCAGTTTGACTCATTTCTGAAGTATCTAACACCAGCCCCTTGAATTTTAGGAGCACTGTTATTAAGTATTGATGTAATGAATCGTGATGTTGCTGTTAATTGTCACAGCAAACGGTGCACGATACTGGTCGGATTCCTTTCCCTCTTTACCAGGAGATTAAAATCTTCAGTTGCCCACAGCACATTCTTTGAAATGACTGTGGCAGCTTTCCACTTAATTTTTTTTTCCTGGAAGAATCTTCTAATTTTTGAACAACAAAAATGTGGAATAATTTTTTGTTTGCTTGAAAATGTTAGGGTTACAAACCATCTAGGCAAACTTAACTTTGAAAAGGATTTGTACTTTACATTACTAATACATGACTGCATTACTCCAACATCCCCAGAAATATGACAACCTATTAATTATTGCATTTTTCTAAGTTAGCAAACATATAGCAGGATTAAGAGGGACTAGAATTTTCTATAATCCTTAAGAACCACACTTTATTTTCTGTGTCTTCAGTCTCAACCCTTATCTATATCTGTAAAAGAGAGGCGACAAGGAGAATAATTTATTGATAATTTGCAAATAAACCAATGGTCAACTTTTCCCTGGATTTGATTCATTTGTGTTTTCATTTGAACAAAGCACCTGTCCACATATCTTACTTCATCATTCACATGCCTGTACTTGTATGTGTAACTGCATTTTCATTCTAAATCATCGTCACAACATAACAAAATCAAAACAACATAAATTGAACTCTCAAAAAGTTATTTGTTGCAGATAGATGGTTTTACAGTTGCTTAAGGATATCAAAGGGAAATTTGAAGTAGCATCCTTGACTTCTGCATTGAATTATTCAGGACAGAATAACGCTGTGAACAACACGGAGACTGAAGCACCCAAGCACTATAAATATTTCAGGTTTCTCACAGGACATAACCAATGCTGTTGGGTGCCAAGAAAAAGAGCACTGTGCAATGTGACTCAGCTGAATTGTTCTCTTTCTAAAGTGTGGCTGATTATCGCGGCAGGAAAAGACATAGTGTCTGTTCACAATTAGTCATTTGATAAAGCCTAAATTCAAGAGGTTATGCCGAACTTCCACATATAACCTATAGATTGGACTATTTGATTTGATATACTTTATGCCTTACTGTAATTAAGTGATATTTTAGAGTAAATTTTTCTTTCAAAATAGTTTGTGGTCAATGACATATATTGACCTGAAAGCAGTGTAAATTTCTCAGAAGTAAATAACATTGGCAACAAATGACTTATGATTCTTAAATATCAAGAATACAGTGATTGTGTATTCATAGGAAATACATTTTTATCAATTCCTCAAATATTACTTAATTGAATGGGATCTTCAGTAGGTGTGCATATAGCTGCATATATTATTCCATGAATCTTAGAAATGTTAGAGGAACAATGGTTTAATAATAACTTATACCTTGTCTGTGAATTATATGAATATGTATGCATGTATGTGAGTATATTTGTGTGTGTAAGTAATATTCTATCTTGCCATTGGAAGCCTGAAGGCTTAACTTCTGGACCACCAGGGAAGTCCCTTAGTGTTTGACTTTTAACAAACATAATAAAATCATGTCTTTAGTACACTGAAGACGGTTGATTATGATTTTAAGGTAATGGATTGATGATGATAATAATATTGATAAGAAGGAAAATGGAGGAGCAATAATAAGAAGGAAGAGGAAAAAGAAAAGGAGCAATTTTGATAGGTAGGTTAAAATTCCTTGGAAACAGGGAGTATAAGATTTCTGTCATCTTATGAGGCGCTTAGAGAAAAGATAGATTAGAAGCTAGAGAAGGAATAGAAATTAGAGCTTAGAGAAGAAAGAGAGATCATAAACATAGAGAATAGCCAGCCATTAGTACCAATCCAAAAGTAGATTTGTTCCATGACTTTCACAATTTTATCTATTGAACACCTTTTGTATTAGGCTAATATATGAATGTTAGTTATGCATAGTTAACTTCTTTCATCAGTGGTTATGTAAGCAAGCAGAATTTGTATGGGTGGTGCTTTCCTACATTTGGAATATGAGGGGGAAGACATTTTCTCCCAATCTGTGTCTAGATCCGTGAGTCTCTTCCTGATTCAACTTCTTTCGTCAGACGATCCACCTAATGAAAGGTCACCTTAGATGTAGCATTAGGATACATCTGTCCCTCTTCATTAATAATCCATTAGGTCAATAGAAATTTATCACACAGTATTTCCTGAGAATATTCCACTGAAAAGGATACCAAATAAGATTGATACATCTTGCCAAATGAATAGATGTGCCATCTGCTTTCAGAAACCTGTCTTTTGATGCTTACATAAAATAAAAAAAAAAAAAAATCAAGCCTGGCAATCCTTCCCTGGGCAAATAAGAGCATTGTACCTGATGGCTAATTATCTTGTCCATTTATTCACATCACACAATTCATTACACACCTAGTCTGTGCCAGGCAATGTGTCTAGTGCAAGGAATATAAAAATGAAAATATCCTGCTTTCAGGAATATTTTGTGTTTGACTTTTTTTTTTTTTTTTTTTTTTTTGCCACTGTGTGACATATGGGCTTTAGTTCCCTGACCATGGCTTGAAACTCTGTCCCTGGCATTAGAAGCCAGGAGTCTTAACCGCTAGATTCCCAGAAAAAGTCCCTTAGTGTCTGACTTTTAACAAACATGATAAAGATAAAATAATGTGTTTAGTATACTGAAGACATTTATTTAATATAGCGAGCCACAGGTAAAATAGATCCCATGTCAGTGAGAGAGTGAAAGCAAAAAAAAAAAAAAAAAAAAAAACTAAAAAAATTTCATGAAGACAATAGCTTTAGATTAAGACTTCCAAACAATAAAAAGAAACTTATAAGAAAATGCAACAATATATACTGAAGTGTGTGACATAAAAGAGCCTGACACGTTCACAAAGGAAACAAATATTTATTATATATTGAAAATAAATTTTAAGGTAGAAAAGGTGATTGCAGGAGATTAAAGGCAAGATTCTGAAAGTTTTCTATGATGCAAAAGCTCAGACTCTAGAAATTCTTGATACAAGGAAGAGAAAGGATTTGACATTTCCTTGAAACGTCCCTTAGTGACTGAATTCTTGATATTAACATTGTATGAGAAGAGTTGACGTACTGAGAGAAAAACAGTGTAGTTGAATAATTAAATGTTATTGAATATTCAATAGCAGGGGCCTCCCAGGTGGTTTGGTGGTAAAGAATTTGCTTGCCAATTCAGGAGACACAGGTTGGATACTTGGGTTGGGAAGATCCCCTGGAGAAAAAGGCAACCCACTCCAGTTTTCTTGCCTGGAGAATTCCATGAACAGAGAAGCTTGGTGGGCTACAGTCCATGGGGTTGCAAAGGGTCAGACACAACTTAGAAACCAAACAACTAAGTAGCTGATGTATAGTGAGTCATTATGTATAAAGGTAGGCAGTTAAGTAGTGACTTGTGAGATGAAGACTAACATTGCGGTCAGTGTACACATGTTGTTGTTCAGTCACTGAAGTAGTCAAATAAATTACCATGGATAAGAACAGTTAGGGAGAGTATATAAGTAGTATTTCTCTGTCTCTTTTTTAAAAACTTTATTGAGACATAATTGATATATAATAAACTGCACTTATATAACTGTGACATCATAAAAAACTGTGGAAAATTGTTTGAGATGGAAATATAAGACCACTTTATCTGTCTCCAGAGAAATCTATATGCAGATTAAAATTCTTCCTCATCCCCCCTCAAAATAAATAAATAAATAAATAAAAAGCTTTAAAAATTTTAGAGAGAGAAGGTGTGAACATTACTACTTTTATTTTCTCATTTTTTGTGTAATAAAACTACACATTTTCCAAGAAGAAATAGTGCAAAATACATTTTAAAGAGGTAAACTCTGACAGGACATTCTGCTATGAACAGATTAATAAAATTGGAATGTGTCTAAAAAAAAAAAGTGATAGTTTGAACCAGACATGAAACAACAGACTGGTTCCAAATTAGGAAAGGAGTACATCAAGGCCATATATTGTTACCCTGCTTATTTAATGTACATGCAGAATACATTATGCAAAATGCTAAGCTGGATGAAGCAAAAGCCCAAATCAAGATTGCCAGGAGAAATATCAATAATCTCATATACATAGATGACACCACCCTTATGGCAGAAAAGGAAGAACTAAACAGCCTCTTGATGAAAGTGAAAGAGGAGAGCGAAAAAGTTGGCTTAAAACTCAGCATTCAAAAAACTGAAATCATGGCATCCAGTCCCTATCTTTCCAAATAGATGGGGAAATAGTGGAAACAGTGAGAGACTTTTTTTTTTTTTTAAATCCAAAAATCACTGCAGATGGGGACTGCAGCCATGAAATTAAAACACATTTTATCCTTGGAAGAAAAGCTATGACCGATCTAGACAGCATATTAAGAGCAGAACCATTACTTTGAAAGCAAAGGTCCATCTGGTCAAAGCTATGGTTTTTCCAGTGGTCATGTATGGCTGTGAGAGTTGGGCTATAAAGAAAGCTGCGTGCTGAGGAATTGATGCTTTTGAACTGTGGTATTGGAGAAGACTCTGAAGGGTTCCTTGCACTGTAAGGGGATCAAGCCAGTCAATCCTAAAAAAAAAAAAAAAATCAGTCCTGAATATTTATTGAGAAAACTGATGCTGAAACTGAAACTCCAATACTTCAGCCAGCTAATGCAAGAACTGACTCATTGGAAAAGACTCTGATGCTGGGCAAGATTGAAGGAAGGAGGAGAAGGGGACCACAGAGAACGAGATGGTGGGATGACCTCACCAACTCGATGGACATGAGTTTGAGTAGGCTCCAGGAGTTGCTGATGGACAGGGAAGACTGGTGCACTGCAGTCCTTGGGGTTGGAAAGAATCAGACACAACTGAGAAACTAAACTGAACTGAACCAAATAGTTACTTTGCTTGGAGTGAAGTAACAATTCCAGACTTTCCAAATTCTATGAACTACATTAAATTTCTGAAAAACTCTGTGCTCCAGTCATCCTATCACTACAAAATAAGGAATCTAATTTTAATTAATTCACTGTTTTTTTAAAAATAAACTGATTTAATATATAGTATAGTCGCTCAGTTGTGTCCGACTCTTTGTGACCCCATGGACTGCAGCACGCCAGGCTTCCCTGTCCATCACTAACTCCCAGAGTTTATTCAAACTCATGTCCATCCAGTCAGTGATGCTATCCAACCATCTTATCTTCTGTTGTCCCCTTGTCCTCCTGACTTCAATCATGCCCAGCATCAGGGTCTTTCCAAATGAGGCAGTTCTTCACATCAGGTGGCCAAAGTATTGCAGTTTCAGCTTCAGTGTCAGTCCTTACAATGAATATTCAGGACTGATTTGACTGGTTGGATCTCCTTGCAGTCCAAGGGACTCTCGAGAGTCTTCTCCAACACCACAGTTCAAAAGCATCAATTCTTCAGTGCTCAGCTTTTTTATAGACCAAATTTCACATCCATATATGAATCATGGAAAAACAGTAGCTTTGACTAGACATTTATTTGCCGGCAAAGTAATGCCTCTGCTTTTTAATATGCTGTTTAGATTGGTCATAGCTTTTCTTCTAAGAAGCAAGTGTCTTTTAATTTCATGGCTACAGTCACCATCTGCAGTGAGTTTGAAGCCAAAATAAAAAGTCTCTCACTGTTTCCATTGTTTCCCCATCTATTTGCCATGAAACAATGGGCCCAGATGCCATGATATTAGTTTTTTGAATGTTGAGTTTAAGCCAAATTTTTCACTCTCCTTTATATTTTCATCAAGAGGCTCTTTAGTTATTCTTTGCTTTCTACCTTAAGGTTGATGTCATCTGCATATCTGAGTTTCTTTATCTGCAGCAATCTTGATTCCAGCTTGTGCTTCATCCACCCTGGCATTTCTCATGATGTACTTCTGCATATTAGTAAAATAAAAAGAATGACAATATACAGCCTTGACATACTCCTCTTTCTATTTGGAACTAGTCTGCTGTTTCAGGTCCAGTACCAATTGTTGCTTCTTGACCTGCATGCAGATTTCTCAGGAGGCAGGCCAGGGGGTCTGATATTGCCATATCTTGAAGAAATTTCCACACTTTGTTGTGATCTACGCAGTCAAAGGCTTTGGCACAGTTAATAAGGTAGAAATAGATGTCTTTCTGGAACTCTCTTGCTTTTTCCATGATCCAGCGGATGTTGGCAATTTGATCTCTGGTTCCTCTGCCTTTTCTAAATCCAACTTGAACATCTGGAAGTTCACAATTCATGTACTGTTGAAGCCTGGCTTGAAGACTTTTGAGCATTACTTTATAGTGTGTGAGATGAGTGCAACTGTGTGGTAGTTTGAGCATTCTTTGGCACTGCCTTTCTTTGGGATTGGAATGAAAACTGACCTTTTCCAGTTCTCTGGCACTGCTGAATTTTCCAAATTTTCTGGCATATTGAGTGCAGCACTTTCACAGCATCATCTTTTAGGATTTGAAATAGCTCAACTGGAAATCACCTCCACTAGCTTTGTTTGTAGTGATGCTTCCTAAGGCCCACTCAACTTCACATTCCAGGATGTCTGGTTCTAGGTGAGTGATCACACCATTGTGGCTATCTGGTTCATGATGATATTCTTTGTATAGCTCTTCTGTGTATTCTTGCCACCTCTTCTTAATATCTTCTGCTTCTACTAGGTCCATAACTTTTCCGTCCTTTATTGTCCCCATCTTCACATGAAATATTCCCTTGGAATCTCTAATTTTCTTGAAGAGACCTATAATCTTTTCCATTCTATTATTTTCTTTTGTTTCTTTGCTTTGATCACTGAGGAAGGCTTTCTCATCTCTCCTAGATATTCTTTGGAACTCTGCATTCAAATGGGTAAGTCTTTCCTTTTCTCCTTTGCCTTTTGCTTCTCTTCTTTTCATAGCTGTTTGTAAGGCCTCCAGATAACCATTTTGCCTCTTTGCATTTCTATTTCTTTAGAATGGTCTTGATCCCTGCCTCCTATATAATGTCATGAACCTCTTGTCTATAGTTCCTCAGGCACTCTATCAGATCTAATCCCTTGAATAGATTTGTCACTTTTGTATAATCTAAGTAACCTGATTTAGGTCATACCTGAATGGTCTAGTGGTTTTCCCTAATTTCTTCAATATAAGTCTGAATTTGGCAATAAGGAGTTCCTGATCTGAGCCCCAATCAGCTCCTGGTCTTATTTTTGCTGACTGTATAGAGCTTCTCCATCTTTGTCTGCAAACAATATAATCAATCTGATTTTGGTGTTGACCATCTGGTGATGTTCATATGTAGAGTCTTCTCTTGTATTGTTGAAAGAGGGTGTTTGCTATGACCAGCGCATTCTCTTTGCAAAACTCTGTTAGCCCCTGACCTGCTTCATTTTGTACTCGAAAGCCAAATTTCCCTGTTAGTCTAGATATCTCTTGACTTCTTACTTTTGCATTCCAGTCCCCTATAATGAATCTTTTTTTTGGTGTTAGTTCTAGAAGGTCTTGTTGGTCTTCATAGAACTGTTCACCTTCAGCTTCTTCAGCATTATTGGTCGAAGCATAGACGTGGATTACTCTGATATTGAGTGGTTTGCTTTGGAAACAGAGATCATGCTCTCGTTTTTGAGATTTCATCCAAGTACTCCATTTCAGACTCTCTTGTTGATTGTTATGGCTACTCCATTTCTTCTAAGGGATTCTTGCCCACAGTAGTAGATACAATGGTCATTTGAGTTAAATTCACCCACTCCAGTTCATTTTAGTTTGCTGATTCCTAAAATGTCGATGTTCACTCTTGCCATCTCCTGTTTGACCACTTCCAATTTGCCTTGATTCATGAACGTAATGCTTCACAAATTTGTGTGTCATCCTTGTGCAAGGGCCACACTAATCTCTGTATCATTCCAATTATTGTATATGTGCTGCCTAGTCAGAACTCTCCACTATGACCTGTCTGTCTTGGGTGGCCCCACATGGCATGGCTCATAGTTTCATTGAGTTAGACACGTCTGTGGTCTATGTGATTACATTGGTTAGTTTTCTCTCATTGTGGTTTCTGTCTGTCTGCCCTCTGATGCCCTCTCTCAGTGCCTACTGTCTTAGTGCAGTTTCTCTGACCTTGGATGTGGGGTATCTCCTCTCGGCCTCTAGCCTCTCCAGTGCTGCTCAGCCACTGCTCGCTGGATGTAAGAGTTGGACTATAAAGAAAGCTGATTGCCAAAGAATTGATGCTTTTGAACTGTGCTGTTGGAGAAGACTCTTGAGAGTCCCTTGGACTGCAAGGAGATCCAACTAGTCCATCCTAAAGGAGATCAGTCCTGAGTGCTCATTGGAAGGACTCTTATTAAAGCTGAAACTGCAATACTTTGGCCACCTGATGTGAAGAACTGACTCATTTGAAAAGACCCTGATGCTGGGAAAGATTGAAGGTAGGAGGAGAAGGGGACAGCAGAGGATGAGATGGTTGGATGGCATCACTGACTCAATGTTCATGAGTTTGAGTAGACTCTGGGAGTTGGTGATGGACAGGGAGGCCTGGGATGCTTTAGTCCATGGTGTTGCAAAGAGTCGGACATGACTGAGTAACTGATTTGAGCTGAATAAACCTAACATTCCAGATTCCTATGCAGTATTACTCTTTACAGCATTGGTCTTTACTTCCATCACCAGTCACACCCACAATTGTGTGTTGTTTTTTCTTTGGCTCTGTTTCTTCATTCTTTCTGGAATTAGTTCTCCACTGATCTCCAGTAGCATATTGAGCATCTACTGATCTGGGGAGTTCATCTTTCAGTATCCTATCTTTTTGTCTTTTCATGATGTTTATGTGGTTCTCAAGGTAAGAATACTGAAGTGATTTGCCAGTCCCTTCTCCAGTGGATCACATTTTGTCAGAACTCTCCACATGACCCATCCATCTTGGGTGGCCCTACATAACATGGCTCATAGTTTCATTGAGTTAGACAAAGTTGTGGTCCATGTAATCAGTTTGGTTAGTTTTCTGTGATTGTGGTTTTCATTCTGCCTGCCCTCTGATGGAGAAGGACAAGATGCTTATGGAAGCTTCCTGATGGGAGAGACTAAGGGGAAAACTGGGTCTTGTTCTGATGGGCAGAATTGTGTTCCCTCGCTGTTGTTTGAACTGAAGCCAAAATATAATGAAGGTAATGAAGATAACGGCGACTTCCTTCAAAAGGTCTCATGCATGCACTGCTGCACTCAGTGCCCCTGACATTGCACCAGGCCACCGTCAACACACACCTCCTCTGGAGACTCTTGGACACTCAGAAGCAAGTCTGGGTCAGTCTCTTGTGGGGTCCCTGCTCCTTTCTCCTGGGTCCTGGTGTGTACATGGTTCTGTTTGTGCCCTCCAAGAGTCTGTTTCCCCAGTCCTAGGTTAGTCCTGGTTGCTCTATGATGGGGTTAATGGCAATTTACTCTGAGAGGGCTTATGCCATACCCAGATCTGCTGGACCCAGAGCCTCTGCCCCTGCAGCAGGCCACTGCTGACCCATGCCTTCGCAGGAGACACTCAAACACAGTTCTGGCCCAGTCTCTGTGAGGTCTCTGGGTCCTGGTGCACACAAGGTTTGTTTGAGCCCTCTGAGCATCTCTGATGGGTGAGGGGTTTGATTCTAAATGCAATTTTGCCCCTCCTACTGTCTTGCTGGGGCTTCTCCTTTGCCCTTGGACATGGCATACTTGTAAACTGAAGTGCTAATACAGGATCTTTCCTAAAATAAGGTTTCAACAGATAACCATGCCTACTATTTCTGACAGACACAAATTACTTAGAAAATAACTTATTTTTATTAATTATCTTCTGGACTCTTAAAGATAAGAGTAACAATATCAGGGGGTGCATCAGTCTACTTTGGCTCCCATAACAAAATATCACAGACTGAGTGGCTTAAGCAACAGATTTATGTTTTTCTGGAGGTTAGAATTCCAAGAGCAAGGTGCTGGCACAATTGAGTTCTCTTAAGGTCTCTCCCCATGGCTGGCAGATAGCAGTTTTCCTGTGTGTCCTCTTGTGTGGAATTTTCTGCTGTCTTTCTTTTCCTATAAGGGCACCAGGGCTTCCCTAATGACTCAGTGGTAAAGAATTTGTCTGCTAATGCAGGAGATGCAGAAATTTGGACACAACTGACCAGGCACACAGCATATTGTGTTGAGTCCCCACCCTAAGACATCATTTAACCTTAATTACTTCCTTGAAGGTCCCATCCCCCAGTACAATGTCACTGGGGTTAGGGCTTCAGCATTTGTATTTTCTGAGAACAATTCAGTCTGTAAGAGAGCAAATGGTTAATACAAAAATTTCTAAGACAGTGTGAGTTTAAAATGAAAGCTTCCCTCTATGTGATAGATATGTTAAGACATGTAAAGTGAAAGTATAAGTTGCTCAGTCATGTCAGACTCTTTGATACCCCAAGGACTGTAGCCCATCAGACACCTCTGACTATGGAATTCTCCAGGCAAGAATACTGGAGTGGACTGCCATTCCCTTCTCCAAGGGATCTTCTCAACCCGGGGGTATAACCTGAGTCTCCTCTATTGCAGGCAGATTCTTTACCATCTGAGCAACCAGGAAAGTCCAAGACATTGAAGTATATTGCAACTATATGTCTAATAAGCCTTATTAACTTTAAGTATGTTATAATAATATAAAGGTGTTCTTTTAGTTTTTTCTTTCCCCAAAGGATAAATTTTAAGGCAGGTCAATAGAAGAGAAATCTATCTTTTATGGACAGCTTTTTACTACCTTTTGCATCAATTTTGTATATTCTTGTAAAAATTCTTCTGTATCTGCAACTCCTGTGTATCCACAAAGTGAAAGTGAAGTTGTTCAGTTATGTCTGAGTCTTTGCGATCCCATGGACTGTAGCCTACCAGGCTCCTCCATCAGTAGAATTTTATAGGCAACAGTACTGGAGTGGGTTGCCATTTCCTTCTCCAGGGGATCTTCCTGACCCAGGGATCAAACCCAGGTCTCCCACATTGTAGACAAATGCTTTACTGTCTGAGCCATCAGGGAAGACTGGGTTCCAAATTCACAGATTGGATTACTCTTCGCATGACCTCTTCTTTCTGTGTTTCTCTGTGTTTTCTCTCCTGTTATAAAACCACTGGGTTTAGGTTCCACCTTTATCTGGTATGACTTCATCTTAAAAAATAAATTTGCAGAGACTGACTCAGTGTCCAAATGTTACATTCTGAAGTTCTGGGTAAACATGGATTTGGGAGGCCTGCATTGTTCAACCCACTACATCCATGGTAACAATATTACTTTCTTTAAAATTAAAGAATATTATATATAAAGTACCCTATAAAAACAACATCTTTTTTTTTTGTAAAAATATTATAAAATTAAAAGCTTTGACCATTTCAATAAGACTTTTCATTGAGGTTTTGTTCCAGTTGTTTACAATGTGACCACTGTTTAGTTATTCAAATTATTTTTCTCATTATGATGTATATGCATTCTCATAGGCATATTCAACTGATCAGGAATAAAATTTGGAAAGTGAGTGTCAATGGATTGATGTCAACACATTAAATTATTGACTTGCTTTGTTTTCTACCCAAATAGTTCAATTTTCTCAGCAATTTCAGGTAATTTATCTCTGATTATAGCCCCAGCTTTGGCTTTTAAAAGCATTTCTCACCAGTTCCACAGGAAATTAATAGACATGCTGTGAATAATATATTCTTTAATTAAATATAGTCAGAGAAAGCTGAGTTCAAAAAGCAGGTTTCTTTTTTGTCAAACTTCAAACAGCTTTGAATTTGTTATATTATGTCATGATACTCCCAGAGTGAGATCAGGGAAGCAGTGTTTTTCAAAATTATTTGAAAATAAGCTCTTATTGGATGAACTATGTCCTATCACTAAGCAACACTTTGCTCCTATACGATCCCTCAGGTAGAAGACAAGCAGGCCTCGACTGTGGAGTGCTTAGCTCCAAATTGCAATCCAAGGTTATTACTTAGGGTCCTCTCTTATTGCTAACTTGAATGCCTCACTCTCTTCCCTGTGTATGGTAAGTGGATTTCTGTTTAAAATCCATGTCCTAAAGTTTAGATTTCTTTTTCTTTCTTTTTTTTTTTTCTGGCTGCTTGCTGCATGTGGGATCTTTGTTCCCTGACCAGGGATCGAACCCACACCCCCTGCATTGGAAGGTGGCATTTTAACAACTGAACAGTCAGGCAAGTCCCTAAAGATTAGATCTTGATAAATTAATAACAGCAATCATTTAAAAGGGAAGTCTGCCTTTGCATTTGTCATTTTTTTCTTTTTTAACCAGTATCACTTAACTTGTGTAGTTTCTCAATATATAATTACAGACACTGATAGTTAATTTTACTTGTCATCTTGGCTAGACTAAAGGATGGATGCCTTGATAGCTGGTAAAAACATTATATCTTGGTTTATCTAAGAGGATGTCTCTGGAAGAGTTTAGTATTTGAATAGCTAGGCAGAGTAAGGGGATCTGCCTTCACCAAAGCACGTGGGCACCATCTAATCCACTGAGGGCCTGAATAGACCAAAATGGCAGGAAAGGGCAAATTTGCCCTCTGCAAAGAGCTGAGACACCCCTCTTCTCTTGCCCTTGAACATCTCCTGTCTCTCCGACCTTTAGACTTGAACCAGGACTTACACCACTGACCTCTAGATCTTGGACATTCAGACTTGGGCTGGGATTTAGATCACTGACTCCCTTGATTCTTAGGAGTTTTGGGCTTGAGCTACAAATGCCACACTGGATTTCCTGGGCTTTCAGCTTTTGGGCAGCCCATCATGGGGCTAGACAGCTGCCTTAATAGCACAGACCAGTCCTTCATAATAAATCTCTTGCTATACACCTGTATATACCCTATTCACTGTTTCTCTGGAGAGGCTTGGCTAATACACAGACCTTCCAAATACATGCTATATTTCTTAATACTGTCATTTTGACCATCTTCTAAGACAATAATAATAACAGGTGCTCCCTCAGCCCAATTAATCTCAAGGGTTATCATCATTTGGTAGATCTCCTCATGGACTTGTTACCACCTCATATCATTCCATCTTGGGTTTTAAAGTTCAAATATCTAACTCTTTTTCTTACTTTGTATCCTTCTAGAAACTTCATTGCCTCATTCAGACCTCATTTTCTCTCCACCAATTCTATTAAATCTAGTTCCCTTTTTTTTCTACCATCTCCCCCAACTATCAAAAATCCCTTGCTTTCTAAAAGAAATGAATTAGAAATAAAAATAAAATCATAGACCATTTTATATTTTCCCCAAGTCAATTTTTTATTTCTTCCGTAACTATTAATTAAATAATTACAGCATAACAGATATTCCCCTAGGAGCTGGAAATACAGTGTTAAAACAAAAGAGATTAATATCTCTGTGCTTGCAAAGCTGACATTTCAGTGTAGGAGGAAGACAGTATAAGTATGATAAATGTAGTATACTAGACAGTGGTATGCTCTAAAGAGAACAAATTACATCAGGAAAGACAATATGAAATGTTCTAGAAGCAGGTTGAAATTTGAGGTAGAGTGGCCAGGAAACTCTTCAAAGAGAAGGTAACTTTGCATCAGGACTTACAGGAAATGAAGGAGCCCATAGCACTTACCTAGATGAAAATTAGTAAAAATAAAAGAAACAATCACTGCAGGGAAGAACTTGCCTTGTACATAATGCCTAGCAACTTTGCATGACATTTTCATATAACCCATATAATCATGGAAGAAAGAAAATCCTGAAATAGTGAAGAGAAAAAAGGGGTTTACTTAAGAAGGGAATGTCATATTAGAATGCAATTTTTAGAGTCCTTCTTTCTGAATTATCACTATTAATTTTGGTTGTTTTGTTTGTTGTTTTGCTTTTGCTTTCTACTTCTTTTTTTTGTGTGTTTATTGGGCTCCACCCCACCTACAAGGAAGACCTATGTTGCCCAGCATCAAGACCAAAGAAAGAGTCTGGAATCAGCAACAGAGACATCAGTGGTTTTGTGGATGGGAATCTTCCATGTCTGGAGCAAGGTCCTGGAGCAACACCACACCGTGTGAGGCAGAAGGTGGGCAGGGGATGGTGGCAGTCTTCACTCCCGGAGGGAAGAGGGAGCTCCAGGTATAGGGGAATTGACTTCAGGTGGGCCCATTAGTTACCAGGGAAACCTGTAGAGGGGCAGACCCCTCACTGCCCCTTTGATAAGAATAATCACTAGCTGGGGCCTGGGACAAATATGTAGGAAGGTCAGTCATGTGAGGAGGGTGTAGATGAAGCAAGCCCTAGTCAGACAGGGGATGTACAGAGAGCAGAACAGCCATACTGAGTGGCCATAAAATGTTATTACTTTTTTTTCAATAGCCTTGAGATTCTATATTTTCTCCTGGACTTAGGAACAGACTTTGAACACAGTATCCTTGGATGGGGTGTCAACAGACTGACTGCATATTAGGATGAGTAGGGAGGAGTAGGCAGGTAGATACACTCACCTACTTTCATTCCATTGCCAAATTAAAAAAGGCTTTAATTTGGTTTCTTAGCCCATCATAAAAAGCGACTCTCCCCTGAAATATTTTAAATAATTTTTAGGTTTTTTTTTTCTCCTATTTTACCCTAAAGGTAATGATGTAAACCCCAGGTGTCTGTGCATGTCTGGGAGTGGGGTTGGAGAGAGGGAGGCACCGATGAATGGCGCCACATTTCATACTCAAATTTGTAAGTAATTTTTGCTTTGGAGATCTCTGAAGAATTTCTCAGGAAGAATCGCTCCTGTAACTTCTCCTTTGTATCTTCTGGAATGTAGCTATATCCATTCTGTTCTGTCCCTCTGGATCTTTATGTCCTCTGTCCTTTTTCTTAATATTTTGTCAACATTTTTGGACCATAGGTCACTTTCACTTAATCATTTCCAAGAAAACTGAAATCATCTCCTCCTTGCATTTCTGTTGTCATTTAGGTGAACCTCCAAAGGAAAACCGTTCTGATCACCTCCAGTTCACCCTATTGGTGAAGGAGCTTTTTCCCATTCTAAATAGTACAAGGTGACCCAACATAGGACACACAAAACTGGAAAGATGTAGTTAGTAGCTATTTATTTGGAGAAGGCAATGGCAGCCCACTCCAGTACTCTTGCCTGAAGAATCCCATGGATGGAGGAGCCTGGTAGGCTGCAGTCCATGGGGTTGCGAAGAGTCAGACACGACTGAGTGACTTCACTTTCACTTTTCACTTTCATGCATTGGACAAGGAAATGGCACCCACTCCAGTGTTCTTGCCTGGAGAATCCCAGGGACGCGGGAGGCTGGTGGGCTGCCGTCTCTGGGGTCGCACAGAGTCAGACACGACTGAAGTGGCTTAGCAGCAGCAGCAGCAGCTATTTATTAGTCACATGTGCTCACAGCCCAAGGATGGAGGTCACCACAGGACTCCTCCAGCTTCACAGGGACTGGAATAAGGAGCAAGGTGAACCACAAGGGACTGTGGAAGAGGCTTTATAGTAACAGGAAGTGGGGTACCTTCTGGTTCCCTCGGTAAACTGTGATTGACTTGTTTGAATAGTTTCTTGCACTTTTAAGAATGTTGAAGACCAGAAGGGGTGCAGACAGTCCAGCTGACAGGGGACTAACAGGGTGGAGAGAATTTCCTGGTGGATGGAGGCATAACTGTTGAGAAAAGAGGACTTCTGGTGAACGTTGGAGCCCTGTGATGCTCAGAGGTCAAGATAGCATGTGGAATTCTGGGCCTCACAATGCAGCAATGCTGTTTATTACATTAGATAGAACCTTGTCAATCTTTTCAGCTTGTGAAAATTCATAGATGAGTTTGTAGTATCTGATGATGCTGTAGTTTTCATTATATTGACTTTACTTGTAAGCAAAAGCATTAGTTGCTCCATCATGTCCAACTCTTTGCAACCCCAAGAACTGTAGTCCACTAGGTTCCTCTGTCCATGGGATTCTTCAGGCAAGAATACTGGAGTGGGTTGCCATTTCCTTCTTCAGAGGATCTTCCCAATCCAGCGATCGAACTCAGGTCTCCCATACTGCAGGCAGATTGTTCACCACCTGAGCCACCAGGGAAGCTCTTTACTTATAACTAGTGCCAGCCGTTCCAAATTTTCTTTTTTAGCTGCCCTGGATCTTAATTGCTTCACACAGGCTTTTTCTAGTTGTAGCAATCAGACTTCTCATTCCTGGGCTTCAGTAGTGGTGGTGAACAAGCTTAGTTGCTCTTTGAGACCAACATTGGCAGGCAGATTCTTAACCACTGGACCACTAGGGAAGTCCCAAGCCACACATTCTTTATGATTGCTTATATGTATAGATTTTTTAATGCAAAATTAGCTATTTGTGTTTTTCATGACAAGATACTCCTGTATCTAAATCTAAACTTCATCTGAATGAATAAAGTTTATTCATTCATTGGATAAATGACCCTCTGAATGATCTTTCTTCTTCCAAATATTTTCTGAATATTTCTGTTTGCTAAGATGTCTTTGCCATTCTCATCTTTTCAGTCTATCCATTCTCCTGAGTGATCATTCTCTTCCCGTTTCACTTAACAACAAAGCTGACTAGTTTTAAATTCCTACCTTTACTCTTCACCAAGTTATGCTCACTTTTTATTAAATGTTTACAAGTTCTTGTCTCACAGGCTCCTTAAACAAAAACAGCATTTATAAAGTTAATATATTTCCTCCCCTGCACCCCCCCCCCCCCCCCCCCCGCCACACACACACACATGGTAGCATTGGTTGCTGAGGAGTCAGGCTCCTGGTGGGCTTCTCTTGTGGCTCAGCTGGTAAAGAAGCCACCTGCAATGTGGGAGACCTGGGTTCAATCCCTGGGTTGGGAAGATCCTCTGGAGAAAGAAAACGCTACCCACTCTAGTATTCTGGCTTAGAGAATTCCATGGACTCTATAGCCCATGAGGTCGCAAAGAGTTGGACACAACTGAGCAACTTTCCCTTCACTTCACTTCAGGCTCCTGGTAAAACAGGTGTTTTTCAGGTTCTGATCATGGATCTTCACCTGGCAGGTCTCTGTGGAGAAGCTGCCCTCCACAAAGAGGCTGGGTGCACAGCCAATACCTTGAAGTCATGGAAGGGGCTGCTGTTCAAGGTTCAAGTGCTCCTGGCTGGTCATGTGCTTTGCACATTTGCATTTGTAAGGAGGCACCCTCATTTCTAGGTGTCCTTCTCTGAGGCTGCAGCCAGAGAGGTCTCTGCAGGCACCTATAATGAGGCGGCCTTGTGAAGGGAGAAGGGGAAAACTTGAGTCAGGACACCAGACACCAGACACCAGACACGTTTCCTCACTCTCACTCATTTCCCAGCAAATTTCCATCCCTGGCTCTCCCCCTCCCCTTCACACCAGAGACTTTTGGTCCAGCTCCTTTAACAGTGAGATGACCCTCACGTTGGGCATTGGTCTACCTGATCCTCCGCTGGTATGCTGCTTCACAGCAGGAAATGGAACAGAGGGAGTCAGTACTTTCTCCAGTTTTAGCCTCTTGCTTATGCCTTTGCAGTAAATGAAGACTTAACTCATTCATTTTTGGCCGGTGGTGTCAATGGGTTTCTCTGACATCTGACAAGTCAGTTCTCTTTCCGCCAGTTCAGCTGCACTCCTGAAGGTCACCCGGGTGGGGCCTTTATCATATCTTATGCACGATCATATATTCACCCCCATGTTAAACACCAGGAGATGTGTTTGACTTTGTCCCAAATGCTTACTACCTATCACCAAGAGATCAAGCCTTGTCCACTTGGCTTCCTAAATACTGTGTATTTTAATGCGAAAATAACCTAATTTGAGACAAGTCTTCCTCTTTTATCACCTGGCTGCCTGAAAAGAGATATTAAATGTGGCCAGAATTATCTACAACCCATCTTATTCATTGCAACTATGGTAACAAAATTAAAAGTATAAAACCTACCATCTATCTCCCACCCATTCAAATCCCTGCAATTGTATAGTCTTGGCTTACCAATTGACTGTTTTAGTCTTCCAGTCTTGTAACTCACCAGTCTCTTCCATTTACTTTCTTTTCCAGAAAGAATAAACTTCTACAGCCATGTGTGTGTGCATGCTAAGTTGCTTCAGTTATGTCCAACTCTTTGTGACCCTATGGACTGTAGCCCTCCAGGCTCCTCTGTCCATGGGATTCTCCAGGCAAGAATACTGGAGTGGTTGCCATTCTCTTCTCCAGGGGATCTCCCCAACCCAGGGATCGAACCCAGGTATCCTGCATTGCAGGTGGATTCTTTACCACTGTGCCACCTGGGAATCCTCAAAAGCAAACCATAGTAATCACCAGCAAGAGACCCTTGTTGTAAACTTGAACTTGACGATAGGAGGACCAGCAGGATCACATGAGGGACCTACTGGGTGCAGGGAAGAGTAGAGAGATTGGAGTAAATATCTGCAGCTACACAAAGACAAAGGAGTTTGAGAACAGACTCTTCCTTAACCTTCAGGAGGAAGTGCAACAGCAACACCTTGAAATTTACGTCAAACTTCTGGCTTCCAGAGCTGTGGGGGAATATTGCTGTTTTAAGCCACCAGCTTTGTGGTAATTTGCTGTAATGATGATGGGGAGATAATATAGATTTCTTGGCCAAATTCAGTCAACTGTATGTTTTTGTACAGCAGCAAACTAAAAAATGTTTGAAAAGAATCAAATAAAGAATAATAGTCTGTGACACTTTAAAATTGTATGAAATTCAAATCTGCATCTGTAAATTAAGTTTCTTTGGAACGCAGCATGCTTACTTACACATTGTCTATGGCTTACTTTTGTGTGTTGCAGGAAAGAGTTGAGTAATTGAGTTGAGTAGTTGTCACAGAGCACACATGGTCTACAAAGTTGAACATATTATCTGACCCTTAACAGAAAAAGTTAGCTGCTCCCTGTTCTAGATTTCTTCATAAGTATTACTTACTCTGTCTCCATTAAATTGTGAAGATTTTGAGGACCAGGACTTTATATATAGAACAGATTAAATATTTAAAGGTTCAATTAAAAATTAACTTTTTGCTGTCTCTTAACTATAAAGCATTGCATACTGACTACTCAGGTACCAAATACATATGTATTACATAATAATAGTTTTCCTTAATTTCAAGGCCTTGTCATTTTCATTTTTCCTAAGTGATGGAGGGAAACAAAAGTGAAGAAATTATTTGGTCTAAAATATTTAATGATACAGTGTGGGTTCAATATGTGACACAAAAGGTGTATTTTGAGATTATTAAAAATATTATAATTCTTGGTGATAAAATATATATTCATGGTGATAAAATATAAGTTAAAATAAACATAAGGCTTTCCTGGTGGCTCATTGGTAAAGAAACTGCCTGCCAATGCAGGAGACCTGGGTTTGATCCCTGGGTCAGGAAGATCCCCTGAAGAAGGAAATGGCAATGAATTCCAATATTCTTTCTTGGAAAAATCACATGGACAGAGAAGCCTGGTGGGCTATAGTCCATGGGGTTGCAAAAGAGTAGGATATGACCTAATGACTAAACAACAACAAGATAAAATTTAAAGCTCTTTAAAAAATAACATCAGTAAGAAAAGTGGTATCATTTCAAAATATTTGTAAAAGGAAAACAAATTATGTTTAAAGAGCAAAATTTTCAATAAAGTACTGGTTTTATATTTAAAGTGAGGATATGTGAGAGTTAAATATTTAGATTTTTAAATGTGAAGAGATACATACTAATTAAAGATAAAAGAGCATAAAATATTAGCCAACATATAATATTGTGATTTTAATATACAACTGTAAATTTCAAAGTTTACATTCTTTTATACACCCTTTATTGCTAATTGACTTTTCGTAAATGACAAACTTGTAATTGGTAATTACTGAAGCACACATTCTCAAAGGTCGTGAAACCCCAGAGAACGCTGAGTGAGAAAACTTTCTGATAAGATTCAGCTATTTCTGAAGTCAGCATAAAACCAAGCTTTGTACTTTATCAACTTATGAAGTTTAAAGGTTATGCAAACACAAAAATGGATATTCATTTTTATAAAAGGCTTCTGAAGAGAAAACATTGTCAAACCCTGCTCCAGTGGAAGAAGTGATAAGGGATTGAAAACTGTACATTAATATTGTCTTAGTAGTTCCTAAGTTTAAAATTAGCATTCACCTCTTGAACTGAGAGAACTATAAGAATAGTTTTGTTGTTTGTCTGCTCATAGTGTGAAGTGGGTGCTGCAAAACTCCATAAGGGAACATGTAGTGAATGCTCAGTTCATTTTATAATGTATTAGCTCTTCTTTTACAAGAATACAAAATCTTTTTCTACTGGAGAAATGAATTACATTTTCAGTTGAAAAGAGGAGGGAATATCTTCTGTCCTCAGGACAATTTTCTAAGAACACTGGGGGGTCATCTTTGGATGGGTACATTCCATGTAGCACTTCCCATTTTCTTTGTTATTTCTATCCTATCATATTTTATTAACTCACAGTTAATTTATACAACAATAAGCTGTTTATGTCTAGGGGTCCAAAATCACTGTGTGTAGTGACTGCAGCCATCAAATTAAAAGACACTTGCTCCTTGGGAGAAAAGCTATGACCAACCTAGGCAGCATATTAAAAAGCAGAGACATCACTTTGCCTACGAAAGTTCATATAGTCAAAGTTATTGTTTTTCCAGTAGTCACGTATCAAAGTGAGAGTTGTACCAAAAAGAAGGCTGAGTGCCAAAAAATTGATGCTATTGAACTCTGATGCTGGAGAAGAGTCTCAAAAGTTCCTTGGACAGCAAGGAAATTAAACCAGTCAATCTTAAAGGAAATCAACCCTGAATATTCATTGGAAGAACTGATGCTGAAGCTGAAGCTCCAATACTTTGGCCACCTGATGCGAAGAGCCAACTCATTGAAGACCCCGATGCTGGGAAAGATTGAGGGCAGTAGGAGAAGGGGGCAGCAGAGGATGAGAAGGTTGGATGGCATCACCGATTCAATGGTGATGAGTTTGAGCAAGCTCCAGAAGTTGGTGATGGACAGGGAAGCCTCGTGTGCTGTAGTCCATGGGGTTGCAAAGAGTCAGACATGACTGAGCAACTGAACAATAGCAAAGTAGTTATAATGAAATGCAGTTTTTATAAAATTATAAATGTGTAGGTTTTAAAACTGTACAGAACTATGTAACACAATGGTTCAGTGTTGTTTGAGTGATAGAGTCCAGTTCAAATCAGAGGCAGAATAGTTGGAGACATGTAATCAGAGACAAGATATAAAAAATATGATCTTTAGGATCTTCGTTAAAGTCTCAATCTATTTTACAAACTGAAGAAACTAGTACCAACCTCATGGTGTTATTATGAGGAGTAAAAATTAAATAAGCACTTAGATCAGTGTCATATAAATTCAAGATTTTATTTACATGGCAAGTAACCATCAACTACATGATTATATTTTGACCTTTGGGGAAGGATAGGAAAGTATCTTTTTTTTTTTTTTTTACTTATTCTATTGCAGTTTACAGGAGATAATATCACCAGACTTAGATTAAACAAAGTCATATGCTTTGTATCTTTAGGAATAATCACTGATTAAAACTGAATGCTAATACAGATGATAATTTTTTCACTCCATTTTCTTGGTTTCTCATGCAGACAAATCAATAAATCAATATGAAAATAAACAGTTTCATAAAATATATATTTTAAAAATTATTTCACATATTTGTGCCTTTTGTTACAAACACTCAGGGACAAAGTTAAGAACAAGTTTGAAACTTTCACTCAAAAGTGGTCATGGAAAGACATTCAGCAGCTAATCCAGAGCTTCTGTGTTACATTGTTACATAGTGCCACATTAAAATGTGTGTGGCTATGTGTTTGATTTTATATACAAAATTTTATTTTCAATTATAAATATAAAACCAAACATAACACATACAAGTGTGTGTGTGTGTGTATATATATATATATATATATATATATATATATATATATATTGCATAGCAGGTCAGATTATACATTGTTTAGTTCAGGATTCTGTGATACTATTATGAAAAATTTTAAATGTTCTCAGTGAAAAGTACATATGTTTAATCTAGCCACAGACACACTGGATTTAGAACTCCAATGAGGTCCTTATACATTATATGATCTTGTGCAAATTATTAAGTCTCCTTGATCTTTTTCCCCTCATCTATAAAATAGAGATTGTTTAAGCTTAATCTATATTATTTGTCCAAGTCATAACTGAGATAATGTGCAAAAGTGACTAACACAAAATAAGTACTCAAAAACACATTTTGTGTTTCGAGTATATGTAATGAAGGAGTGATAAGAATTGTTCAAACAAGAAGCCTGTAGTGTAGATTAAGGAGAAAGCATCAAAGTTAAATGGGAGTTAAAAAAGAAATGTGCTACAGAAACCAAAAAAAAAACTTTGACGTGTCAGTATAGCAATGTTAAGGAAGAGTGGCATAAGAAGGCAAATTAATAGAGTAGTATGGTGGTGGAGGTGTTAGTTGCTCAGTTGTGTCCCACTCTTCGCGGCCCCATGGACTGTATCTTGCAAGGCTCCTCTGGCCATGGAATTCTCCAGGCAAAAATACTGAAGTGAGTAGAGTAGCCATTCCCTTCTTCAGAGGATCTTCCTGACCCAGGTATGAAACCTGGGTCTCCTGTATTGCAGGCGAATACTTTACCATCTGAGTCACCAGGGAAGCCCCCAGTAAAGTAGTATATACACTGTAATATGTAATAAGCTATATGTATATATATATACACACACACTTTTGGTTTCCCAGGTGGCACCAGTGTAAAGAACCTGCCTGCCAAGCCAGGAGACATAAGAGGCATGGGTTCCGTCTCTCAGTTGGGAAGACTCCCTGGAGGAGGGCATGGCAATCCACTCCAGTATTCTTTCCTGGATAATTCCTTGGACACAGGAGCCTGGCAGGCTACAGTGCAGAGTGTCGCAAAGAGTCAGACACTACTGAAGCAATTTAGCACTCAATGAGAAAAATCATAGAGGCAAACTAATCCACACTTGCTTCACCACTGGTGTAGTTAGCCCCACAATGAGGGGAAAGGAATTGTTCTTTTCCTCATATTCTTGGAAAGGAACATGAGGTGGTTGGACCATTGCACAAAGAATGGGGCTAATGAAGGGCTGCCTGTGAGTGAAATATCAAAGGATTAGCCTGAACTTTTCAGAGTACTACAATTCTGTTGTTTCTAATAACTCTGATTTAATATTTATAGATAATAAATACCTTCTATATCCCTTTTCTTCCATGTTCTATTTCTTTCCATAATTCTATTCTTGCCATAATTCACGAGGGAGACACGTTTTAGGAAAAACTGAGCTCATCTCATGCCCTATTGGAGTGCCTGGAAAATAAAGCACTTGTAAATGTGCTAATTTGGTGGTTAACTCTACTGTGATAATAACCCAAAGAGAGAAGAAAAAAGATTCCTCAGTGAAACATTAGCATCATTACCTCCATGACATTAAGATTATCTATAAATTAAATCTAATCTTTATTGTGGGGTAAAACTACTGAGGCTTAAAGAGGTTAAATACCATCCTTAAAGGACATACTGTAAATAATTGGTGGGTTTGCTTCGCTGGTACAATCTTCAGAATGTATTATTTTGTCTATATCATTATGCCCATTAGTGAAAGAAAATAAATAGTTCCCAAGGAAGAGTTAGTCAAATTTTATTTAAAATTATGAAATTTCCTAACTTATCAATCATGGAACACAGATCCAGACTTAACGAGAATTTGAAATATATATTTCCCCAACTTATAGAAATTTTTTAAATGAGAATTCTTAAAGCCAATTTTGGAACTACATGAGAATAACCATTTGAAATACAATTCTGATTAATTTATCAAATAGTCCTTTTTTTTAAATATATTTTGATAGAAGGATTAGTATTGTAAAATTCCTCTCTGTAGACATCTAATTGCTTAACATTTTGTGCTACAATTAACACTATTTTCCACTGAACTAATACATATTGGCAAACAATGAATATCATCAAGGAATTTTAATAATGAAGATAAAATGTTAGCTATTAACACATATGTGAAATCTAGAAAAGTAGTACAGATGAACCTGTTTTCAGGGCAGGAATAGAGATGCAAACATAGAGAACAAGCATGGGGACACAGGGCAGGAAGGGGAGAGTGGGATGAACTGGGACATTAAGTTTGACATAAATACACTGCTGCTAAGTCACTTCAGTCGTGTCCGACTCTGTGCAACCCCATAGACGGCAGCCCACCAGGCTCCCCCGTTCCTGGGATTCTCCAGGCAAGAACTCCAGAGTGGGTTGCCATTTGCTTCTTCAATGCAGGAAAGTGAAAAGTGAAAGTGAAGTCGCTTAGTCGTGTCCAGCCCTCATAAATACACTACCATGTGTGAAACAGATAATTAGTGGGAAGCTACTCAATGCTCTGTGGTGACCTATATGAGTGGGACAGGAGGGAATGTATGTGTATGTATGGCTGAGTCATGTCATTATACAGTAGAAAGTAACACAACATTGTAAAGCAATTATTGTTGTTCTTTAGTTGCCAACTTGTGCCCAACTCTTTCATGACCCCATGGACTATAGCCTGCCAGGCTCCTCTATCCATGGGATTTCCTTCTCCAGGAGATCTACCTGACCCAAGGATTGCATTCTCATCTCTTGCTTTATCTGGTTCTTTACCACTGAGCCACCCGGGAAACCCAAAACAATTGTATACCAATTTAAAAAATAAATTTAAAAAAGTCCCAACTTTGATACCTAGTGATATCATAAATAATATAAAGCTGTAACAACTTCCTTTTTTTTTCAAAATATCTAGTGTATCATTTTAGAAATTCAAGTTGGACTACATTAAGGTGTATTCTGTATAGGAACTATACAGCATAACAATTGTCAATACCTACAACTAAAGACCACCAGGATCACAGCTGTCATTAAATAGATAGACCTAGCTTTCGTTTGACCTTAAACAAATGTACTTACTGTTTTGCAGTCCTATTCTACCATGGTCCTAGACCCTATCTGATCTTTGTATTTTATGAAATTGTATATGTAAAAGGAGAATCACGTGACTCACCTGGCTGTGGGTGCCAGGTCAGCTCCTGATCCTCAAGAACTCTTCTTTGCCTTCTTTCTCTCTACAGAGTTTATGAGAGTAGCTCTGGACAATGTTAAAATTTTTAAATATTAATTTTGTATCATTAGGTCTTTTCAAAAAATCAATAATTCCTCTCTCATTCTTCAAGTAACTTGAAAATGCTTTTCAACATCTATTCTTTAGCCTGTTCCATGTCCTTGGGAAAGAGGCTATTGTCTGGCTGAACGGCTATTCAGCCATTCTCTGACTTCCAGATAATATCCAAAAATGACATAGGGAGACCAGTAGGAGGGGACAGTGACGTCTCAGTGTTTAATTAGCTGTCTTTAAAAAAAACAAAACAAAACAAAACAAAACCCTGGATGTGTCTCAGGACCCAAAAGCACAACTCTTGGATGGCCTTCCACATACTCCTTTTTGATGTCCCACCCTTGGCTCCTTTAGGCTTGGAATGTAACAACACCTATTTTTATGAACCTCGGGGTGTCACAGCATTCTTTGTGGTTTTCCTAGAACTTGCTTGTTTCTATGCATTTACATTGTTCATTAAGCTCTCCTCAAATTATTTTAGGTTTGATAGCTGTTTTATGCTATAATGCAGGTCGATACACAAAATATTCTTTTATAATACAATTTTAAAAATCTCATTGATTTCAAAATTTTGGAGTCTGTTTTTCCACTAGGTTTTCAGGAACATTTTTAACGAACATTGTGGAAGATGCATGTGCTTTGAAATTTGGCACTCATTTTTTACTTAAAATGTCTCTTTATATTATACGTTAGCATGGATAGTAGTATGTGTTTTTACATTTATCTAGGACAGTTATGGGAACTATGCTAAATAATTCACAAATAATCCATTCTAGTGTACCTATGTACCATGATTTACCTACTTTACATTAGTTTGTCCAATAAAGTTTTGGATTATCCTTTGCCTTTTGCACCTCCAGTTAATATTTGTCAAATAATTTTAATTTTTAAGAAAAAATTATTGGTATTTGCATTAAAAGAATCTCAGAGGACTTTACTACACCTGCCATTTTTACTTTCAATTTCTGAAGCTTTTTATTTTCTCTTTTGGCCACACTGCATGTGGGATCTTGGCTCCCACAACCAGGGATGGAACCTGTGTCCCCTGCAGTGGAAGCACAGAGTCTTCATCACTGGACTGCCAGGGAAGTCCCTCAGTTACCAATACTGTGCCATGTATTAGTGGATTTGATGCATGGGCAATAAAAATACTGTCGTGGTAATGCATCATTAAATCTGAAGCATAGGAGTAAAAACCTGTCTTCCTTTTATTGACGTTCCCCAGAAGCATCATATATAACATCTCTTCACATGTGCAGGCTGCAGGGTGTGCACTGATAAACGATGTGGACTTAAATGCAAACCAGTCGGGAAAGCTAACTATTCCCAGCAGCTGGTGGGGGCGATAGAAGTCTGAGGCCGCTACCTTTGCCAGGGATTTGTGTCAATGACTGAATTGGAGCTTTGAGAAGAAAGGCACTGTCAGGTCTCCAGAACATGGGATCATAGGGAAACCAGGAAAATTAAAGCTTAAGTGCATGAGAAATTCATGCAAACAATGAAAGTAAAGCATCACTATGTAAAGCACATTGAAAACAGTCCAAAGGTTTACAATCATGGTTTTGTCTTGTACACCGTAAATCTAAATACTTTCATATGTTTTATTATTTAATTGTACTCCTTTTATTGGGCAATAATCATTTTTGTCAGCAAAAGTTTCCGAAATTTAAATGAAAAGAAATGCTAATGGAACACTGAAATGCAGGTTTTTATATAGTTTAGATACTTTTCATGAATATGTAAATGGAAAAAAATATTTTTGTACTGATAATTCTTAGAAGGTGAAAACCAAGTGACACTAAAACAATTAAGAAATGTCATCATTTACCTTGAAAGCAAAATTTATTTTAAGAAAATATGTCCAAAGTTGAAGACATAACATGTGGAGCTTCAAAAGGTGTGTTTCTTTTCCTCTGAACCATGCCTTGTCATCTAAACCTAGGAACTTCTTCTGTGATAGTATTCCAAATTTTCAAAGCATTTCCCCCAAATGTATGCAAACTGAAGCAATAATTGTTAATATATTGCATTCATCAGAAGAACTACACAAGTAGTGAAATGATTTCAGTTTTATATCAATCTTATCAGCAATATCAGAATGAAACATTCTAATAATGCTTTGAATTTTTATATGATTTATGAAATTAAAGTGAAGTTTAAAAACCTTTAAAAGATGAAAGTCTTCACTGTTATGAACATACTTTATACTTTTACAAAGTGCAGGTACATAAATTACTGGGCTTCCCAGGTGACGCTAGCATTACTGGGAAAGAACCCATCTGCCAGTGCAGGAAACATGAGACCTGGGTTTGATTCCTGGGACAGGAAAATTCCCCTGGAAGAGGTCATGGCAATACACTCCAGTATTTTTGCCTGGAGAATTCCATAGACAGAGGAGCCTGCAGGCTACAGTCCATAGGGTTGCAGAGTCAGACATAACTGAAGTGACTTAGCATGCACGCATATAAATTATTTTACAGTGATGATGTTTATTCAGATTTTAATACAGCAAAGTGTTGTGGGTTAAAAAATTCCCAGCAACCTGAGTTGTGTGCGTGTTCAGCAAGCCAGGCTCCTCTGTCTATGGGATTCTCCAGGCAATAATATTGGAGTAGGTTGTCATGCCCTTCTCCAGGGGACCTTCTCGCCCCAGGGATCAAACCCACATCTCTGCATCTCCTGCACTGCAGGTGGATTCTTTACTTCAGAGCCACTGGTGAAGCACTTCCCAACAACCTAGGTTCTTATTAAATTGACAAATCTATGGGGCAAAAATGTATTGGGAATTGCTTGTAAGGTCCTCTGAATCTCTTACCAACCTGGGTTATTGGCCTCTTTAATCAATAGAAATTGATCAGAAACCAGATAAGAAATTCAGGCAATTCAGGGGCCCCAGCTATGCTGGGGTTGAAGGTCTCTTCTTCTTAATCTTTCTCCTACTGGTCATGGGCTGCACACGAGAGGTGAAGAAGTCCCTTACTGACTGTTCTAAGAACTTGTAGAGATCTGGGCCAGTTTTTGTTGGAATGGACTGATTTCCTTGAGCCATCATGTGCCTGACTGCAAATTGTTGGAGGCTAAGAGACAAACCTAACCAGAAGGTTAAGCAAACAAGGACTAAAAAGGAGAAGAACAACAATGGTTATTAAAGGGACTAGAAATAGGAGGACTCAGATTAACTTTGGGCTTCCTTAACTGTTGATCAGACAATGGAGGCTATATTGCCCCTGCCAAAATTATGAAGTCACTCTGCCTAGGCATTTATTTTCTTAATATAAATTTTATATGTCCCATCACATTGATCCAAGTGTAGCAGTAAGTATTAGTTATCATACAAACTCTGCCTTGTTCTGCCAAAAGGTAATCAAGGGTCAGATGATTGTCAAGAACCACATTTGCCACAGAAACAAGAGAGGTTCCAAGTTGTGTCAAGGATTCAATTAGGAGCCAACCCACTACATCCTTTTACTTATCTGTTGATATCTGTCTTTATTTTTTTTCCATGCCTGTCTTTTAATGGGTATCTCAAATGTTCCACTGACTCACAGGTCTGTCTGTCTGTTGTGACCTGTGGGGTTTCTGGAGGTAAAACATTTAGCCTGGACAAATGTACTAAAGTAGATATCTGCCACCAGTGTGGATGCTTGAAATTATTTTATAGGAGACTTTCCATTGGCAATAGTTGGTCCTGGGGGTACGCTTCTCCCAAGTTTTAAGAAGAACTTGGTCCCCAGGGTTTATTTGTGAAAGAATTGCTCCTTCCTCTGTAGTTTTAGTGGGAGCTAGCAGTGCCTTGTGGGCATAATCCTGGGCTGCCTTCAGAATTTGTCCTCAGTTCAGTTCAGTCACTCAGTCCTGTCCGACTCTTTGCGACCCCATGGACTGCAGCATGCCAGGCCTCCCTGTCTATCATCACGTCCCAGAGCTTACTCAAACTCATGTTCATCAACTCAGTGATGCCATCCAACCATCTCATCCTCTGTCATCCCTTTCTCCTCCTGCCTTCAATCTTTCCTAGCATCAGAGTCTTTTCCAATGAGTCAGTTCTTCACATCAGGTGGCCAAAGTAATAGAGTTTCAGCTTCAACACCAGTCCTTCCAATGAACACTCAGGACTGTTCTCCTTTAGGATGGACTGGTTGGATCTCCTTGCTTTCCAAGGGAATCCCAAGAGTCTTCTCCAACACCACAGTTCAAAAGCATGAATTCTTTAGCACTCAGCTTTCTTTATAGTCCAACTCTCACATCCATACATGACTACTGGAAAAACCATAGCTTTGACTAGATGGACCATTGTTGGCAAAGTAATATCTCTGATGTCTAATATGCTGTCTAAGTTGGCCATAGCTTTTCTTGAAAGGCAAAATGTCTTTTAATTTCATGGTTGCAGTCCAGTGATTTTGGAACCCCCAAAATTAAAGTTCTTCATTGTTTCCCCATCTATTTACCATGAAGTGACAGGACCAGATGCCACGATCTTAGTTTCCTGAATGTTGAATTTTAAGCCAGCTTTTTGACTCTCCTCTTTCAGTTTTATCAAAAGGCTCTTTAATTCTTCTCTTTCTGCCATTAGGGTGGTATCATCTGCATATCTGAGGGTATTGATATTTCTTCCACAATCTTGATTCCAGCTTGTGCTTCATCCAGCCCGGCATTCTGCATGATGCACTCTGCATATAAGTTAAATAAGCAGGGTGACAATATACACTTTGACATACTCCTTTCCCTTTTTAGAACCAATCTGTTGTTCCATGCCCAGTTTTAACTGTTGCTTCCTGACCTGCATACAGATTTATCAAGAGGCAGGTCAGGTGGTCTGGTATTCCCATCTCTTTCAGAATTTTCCACAGTTTGCTGTTATCCACACAGTCAAAGGCTTTGGTATAATCAATAAAGCAGAAGTAGATATTTTTTCTGAAACTCCCTTGCTGTTTTGATGATCCCACAGATGTTGGCAGTTTGATCTCTGGTTTCTGTGCCTTTTCTAAATCCAGCTTAAAGATCTGGAAGTTCATGGTTCACATACTGCTGAAGCTTGGCTTGGAGAATTTTAAGCATTACTTTACTAGTGTGTGAGATGAGTGCAATTGTGCAGTAGTTTGAAGATTCTTTCACATTTCCTTTCTTTGGGATTGGAATTTGTCCTAGATTAGTAGTATATCTCTGGGCTTCCCAGGTGGCATTAGGGGTAAAGAACCCACCTGCCAATGCAGGAGACTTAAGAGACATGGATTGGATCCTTGGGTCGGGAAGATCCCCTGGAGGAAGGCATGACAACCCACACCAGTATTCTTGCCTGGAAAATCCCACGGACAGAGGAGCCCGGTTGGCTCACAAAAGATCCATCCTTCTGATGGCCCCTACAGTGGATTACTGCTACCAGGGTCAGAAGCTGTACTGCTTCTAAAAGACCCTCAAATCTGCTTTATGGGGAAGTTCTAGTAGTTAACATTCCTACTTGTTTTCAAATGGCAGCATGAACATGTAGCACGTGGAATCCGTATCTAGAGTCAACAAAAATATTTGATTTCTTATCCTTCCCTAATTGCAAAGTTTTCATTAGGGCATTTAGTTCAGTCTTCTGGGCTAATGTCTGGAGTGGCAGGGTCTTGGCTTCGATGACTTCATATAGATAAACTATGGTATATCCTGCCTTTTGGGGTTCCATTTTATAAAACTGCTCACATTAGTAAACTATTAATTATGACTTACTGATTTGAGCCTTGGAGATGCCTCTTAGTAGTTGGAGATGGTAATGCAGTAAATGCTGTTTTTCCGTCTGTGGCCAAGGTTCATGCCCCTGGGGTTAAGCCAAATCCTAAATATTGAGCCCTTTGCTGTGATATCTGAGCCTTAGTTGGAGAAACTATATCCTCTTTTCCTGCCAGAAAATTTAAAACCCTAACAGTATTTTGATCTGAATCCTATTTGGTCTCACTGTGTGGGCATGCATGCTAAGTTGCTTCAGTCCTGTCCACCTCTGTGATCTCTTAGTCTCACTCCTTACCAATCATCAAACTTTGTGGCAGAGCTCCCTTCTCAAGGCTCAGTTCCCTCACTAATACATTTCCAAAAAGATGGGAAACATCCTCAAAACCTTGTGGAGGCACTGTCCATGTGTACTAGGTTGCCTCTAAGGTGTCAGAGTCCCTTAATTCAAGGGCAAAAAGATATTGAGAGTATGGATGTAGGATAATACAGACAACTGCATCTTTGAAGTCCCAAACAGAGAAACACTGAGCCCTTCCCGGCACTTGAGTGAGGAGAGTTTATGGGCTTGGCACCAGTGTGTGAATAGGAATGACTGCCTTATTCATTGTTCGTAGTCTTGCACAAACCAATACTCCTCATTAGTCTTCTGAATGGGGAGGATCCAGGCATTTTAACAGGATTGGCAGGGCCTGATGAGCCCAAGTTTTGGGATTTGCTGAGCAGTAATTGGATTCTCCTCAGGGTCTCAGTCTTTAAAGGATGCTGTCTCATCCAGGGGCATTTTCCTCCCCCAAGGTTTAACCTTATTTTTATTGCGGCGGGGAGGGGAGTTTTGTCCTTCCTGGCACTGCGTGTCCCAAACTGCAGGATCTATTTGTTCTCTAATTTCTCAGGGAATATTTTGATGCCTGATAGGAGGGTCATTGGGGGGCTACTAATAGATGCATCCTCTGTTTGAATTCTTTACCTCCTTGGACTTCACCCTGTCCTAAGAATACATTGGCAAGTGGCTAGTGTGCTTGCTCAGTCATGCTGAACTCTTTGCATCCCCCCTGGAGTGTAGCTCCTTTGCCCATGGGATTTTCCAGGCAAGAATATTGGAATGGGTTGCCATTTCCTCCTCCAGGGGATCTTTCCAACCCAGGGATTGAACTCACGCCTCCTGTGTCCCATGCAATACAGGCAGATTTTTCACGACTTGAGCCATTGGGGAAAAATACATTAACACCTAATTAATGTAGCAAATCTCTCCTGCAGAGGGGTACAGGTCATTCTTATATCCAAAAAAGAATAAGCAATAATAATGGACCTGATTTCACAGGCAAGGGGAGACTTAAGTTACCTTACTTCTGGCAGTCCAACTCCTGTCATGAGACAGTCATGATTGGAGAGGAGGCCAGCTGGCCAAGTCAGAACAGAGCAGGTGGCTCCAGTGTCTTTAAGAAACTCAGTTTTCCTACCTGGCGCATCGAGGGTAACCTGAGGCTCCACTGGAGTAATGAGGATGGATCGAGTGGAGTCTGGAGCTGGGCAGGTGCTCAGGCCCTATCTGTTGGTATGCAGGAATCTCTCATCCAAGAGATCTGCATGGAACTGGGACTGGTTAAGGTTACCCCTTAAGTGTCCTCAGGAAGGCACTTGGGACATTCTCCCTTCCCGGTGTCCCTCGTTCTGACAAAAAGCACCCTTGGGTCAGAACCAGGCAGCTTCTTGGTGGTCTGTCCAGTCTTCTCAGCCCTCCAGGGCCCCCTTGAGGTGATGGGTGAAGCGGAACAGGCAAAAGCTGTGTTTTCTTTATTAGCCTCTTATCCTTGTTAACCTCCTTCATTAAATCTCGGTTGTTAGAGTATTTGAAGGCCTCCCCTACGAAGGTTTGGGGCCCAGGCTCAGGCCTTTGTAATTTTCTTTGATTATCAGGAATATTCTGAGTGATAAAATGCATGGCCAAGAGTGTCTTCCCTTCTGGGGAATCAGGATATTGCTGTATTTCTTGAAAGACTCTGTCACCTGACTCAGAAAGAGTTTTGGGTTTTTATTTTTTCCTGTGTAATCTCTCAGACTTTATCATAATGTACAGGCTTTTCATATCATATCATCATTTATATACAGGTTTTCATTCCTTCTTATGATAAGCAATGTAGTGTCTCAGCCTAGCCTGGCCAACATGATCTTCACAATCCCAGTGTGGGTAGTATTCTGGTGTGGCATCTCAACCTGCCTAATGAATTTGGTGGTGTGGACTGGTGGCCTATTAGCCATCTGTGTGTCCCCTGGCCTTTCTCAGTATACACACCTTTTTAACCAGGGTGCAACAGTTCAGTTCAGTTCAGTTCAGTTCAGTCGGTTAGTCGTGTCCAACTCTTTGCGACCCCATGAATCACAGCACACCAGGCCTCCCTGTCCATCACCATCTCCCGGAGTTCACTCAGACTCATGTCTATTGAGTCTGTGATGCCATCCAGCCATCTCATCCTCTGTCCTCCCTGTCTCCTCCTGCCCTCAATCTCTCCCAGCATCAGAATCTTTTCCTATGAGTCAACTCTTCTCATGAGGTGGCCAAAGTACTGGAGTTTCAGCTTTAGCATCATTCCTTCCAAAGAAATCCCAAGGTGGATCTCCTTCAGAATGGACAGGTTGGATCTCCTTGCAGTCCAAGGGACTCTCAAGAGTCTTCTCCAACACCACAGTTCAAAAGCATCAATTCTTTGGCACTCAGCCTTTTTCACAGTCCAACTCTCACATCCATACTTGACCACAGGAAAAACCATAGCCTTGACTAGACGGACCTTAGTCGGCAAAGTAATGTCTCTGCTTTTGAATATACTATCCAAGGAGTAAGCGTCTTTTAATTTCATGGCTGCAGTCACCATCTGCAGTGATTTTGGAGCCCCCAAAAATGAAGTCTGACACTGTTTCCACTGTTTCCCCATCTATTTCCCATGAAGTGATGGGACCAGATGCCATGATCTTCATTTTCTGAATGTTGAGCTTTAAGCCAACTTTTTTGGTCTTCTCTTTCACTTTCATCAAGAGGCTTTTTAGTTCCTCTTCACTTTCTGCCATAAGGGTGGTGTCATCTGCATATCTGAGGTTATTGATATTTCTCCCGGCAATCTGGATTCCAGCTTGTGTTTCTTCCAGGCCAGTGTTTCTCATGATGTACTCTGTGTAGAAGTTAAATAAGCAGGGTGACAATATACAGCCTTGATGTACTCCTTTTCCTATTTGGAACCAGTCTGTTCCATGTCCAGTTCTGACTGTTGCTTCCTGACCTGCATACAGGTTTCTCAAGAGGCAGGTCAGGTGGTCTGGTATTCCCATCTCTTTCAGAATTTTCCACAGTTTACTGTGATCCACACAGTCAAAGGCTTTGACATAGTCAATAAAGCAGAAATAGATGTTTTTCTGGAACTCTCTTGTTTTTTCCATGATCCATCGGATGTTGGCAATTTGATCTCTGGTTCCTCTGCCTTTTCTAAATCAGCTTGAACATCAGGAAGTTCACGGTTCACGTGTTGCTAAAGCCTGGCTTGGAGAATTTTGAGCACTGCTTTACTAGCATGTGAGATGAGTGCAATTGTGCGGTAGTTTGAGCATTCTTTGGCATGGCCTTTCTTTGGGATTGGAATGAAAACTGACCTTTTCCAGTCCTGTGGCCACTGCTGAGTTTTCCAAATTTGCTGGCATATTGAGTGCAGCACTTTCACAGCATCATCTTTCAGGATTTGAAACAGCTCAACTGGAATTCCATCACCTCCACTAGCTTTGTTCGTAGTGATGCTTTCTAAGGCCCACTTGACTTCACATTCCAGGATGTCTGGCTCTAGATTAGTGATCACATCATCATGATTATCTGGGTCGTGAAGATCTTTTTTGTACAGTTCTTCTGTGTATTCTTTCCACCTCTTCTTAATATCTTCTGCTTCTGTTAGGTCCATACCATTTCTGTCCTTTATTGAGCCCATCTTTGCATGAATGTCCCCTTGGTATCTCTAATTTTCTTGAAGAGATCTCTGGACCAGAATAACTATGCTGTCCTGCCAGATGAGAGAGAGTGCCAACCCCAGCCTCACAAAGTCATCTCTAAGCTTGTCAGAGTCCTTTGAGAACCTGGCAAACTTCTCCTTACAGATTAACCCAGTTAGTTTAGGATGTCTCTTTAAGATGTTCCAGGCACCCCTTGAAGAACCCAAAGTTAACTGGAAGTCAAGAGAGTTTCAGGTAGGATTTGATATTTTGGAAGTTTGTCAATAATTTTAAAATGTTTTAAAACATCTGGTCAGATAGGATCATAGTTTTCTGTGAAACAATACTTATTCCTTGAGCTAGGGTGGGAGAAAAAAGCCAAAGTAATATAGATCACTTAAAGGCACATAATCTGTTATTAAAAACAGCATTCCGGGACCGACTTTGTTCTCTTATGAGAGAAGGAAACCAAAACCAGTCTTGTATCGTGCTGTGTTCAGTCTCTCAGTCATGTCTGACATTTTGAGATCCATGAACTACAGCCAACCAGGCTCCTATGTCCACTGAATTTTCCAGGGAAGAATACTAGAGTGGGTTGTCATTTCCTTCTCCAGGGGGTCTTCCTGACCCAGGGATCAAATCTGTGTCTTCTGTGTTTCTTGCATTGGCAGGTAGATTTTTTTACCACTGCATCACTTGAAAGCCTATTATTGTATCAGCTTACTCTTAATAAAATCCATTTACCTAATTAAATTTAATTCAGTCTTAGAAAATCCTGACCATGTACAAGATTATTTTGTCAATGTTCCTCTTCTGTAAACCTTCTTCAACTTTCTGTAGCCCTTTTCCTTTCAACAAAATATATTTCTATTCCTCATACCCCCTTTTTTTTCTGAAAACATACATCTTACATTCCTTAAACTACCATCAACTGTCTTTTACATTAGCATTCCAAAAATTGGTAGAGAACATCTCAAAGCACACCAAATAGCTTTAGTTTCTCTCACAAGAAGAAAAAAGTAAGCAAATTTAGAACTGTTTAGCAATAACTGTTCCAATATTTTATCTTATTTGAAATTGTCTGAAAATTCGATTAATTCCTATCATTTGGCTTTATTTTCAAATTTACCCAAATTAAGAGAGACTGTCTTAGATGGACAGTTCCAAAACATAATTATTCCTAAGTGCTTGTGAGGGTTCTAAGTCACTTTAGGCTTGCCTGACTCTTTACTACCCTATGGACAAAATTATTCCTATAGAGTTTTAAAAAGTTCTATTCCAGTTACATTTACTTAAACATTTAATCATATCAGGTTATAGTCCTTGTTGAAAGATTTTTAAACAAGGCAATGTATACTTATTGACTTCCAGTAACCTTAAGTATGAGCTTCCCGGTTGGCTCAAGTTGTAAAGAATCCACCTGCAATGCAGGAGACACAGGAGACTTCAGTTTGATCCCTGGATTGGGAAGTTCCCCTGGAGGAGGGCATGGGACCCCTTCCAGTAATCTTGCTCATAAAAATCTTATGGAGAGAGAAGCCTCATGGGTTATGGTCCATGGGATCACAAAGGTCAGAAATGACTGGAGTGGCTGAGCACACACATGCACACAGACACAGACACAGACACAGACACAGACACACACACACACACACAATTTCAGGTACAATGAATGTTTTATACTTACAGTTGATGACTCTTTAAAAGGTCTGTATAAATTAAACCCATGAGTTTAAGCTAGACAAGTTAATTTCTACAGAATCAAAGATCTCATAGTTTCCCTGCTGAATTTAAAATGGCTATACCCATTTTATTCCTCAGTGTGTGTGTGTGTGTGGAGGGGGGTGGGTGGGTAGTTTTTACAGATGAATCAAGTAGTTCCTGAGAGCCTAGACAGTATAGTTACAGTGCAAGAGCAGAGGAGAGAAAAATGTAAGCTTCTGTTTTTTTCTTTTTGTTCTGTAAAATGCCAGTAAGTAACCCAAGACAGGAGTCTCAGGCTATGTGGGCTGTGTTTATATTTTAAGGCTTATATGTTTCACCATGCCCATAGTGTCAGTGTTTCTGTGTCCAAGCTCACTCTGCTCACCACACGAGAGGAAAATTAATTTGAGAGGTAAGGTGTTGAGGCTAGGAATAGGACTTTATTGACCAAGAAGATAGCAGACTAGTGTCTTAAAGTAACCATCTTGTCAGATGCCAGGTTCTTTTATGGATCAGATGCTGAGAAGTGAGGAAACAAAATTAAAAGGCCATTTAATTCTTGCAAATATCTCCTAAAATGGCAAGCCTCAGGCAGGGGGGATGTGTTAATTTCTTCCTTCCTGCCATCTACAGATGGACAAGATTCTGAATAAAGACACTTCAATGGCACCCCACTCCAGTACTCTTGCCTGGAAAATCCCATGGACGGAGGAGCCTGGTAGGCTGCAGTCCATGGGGTCGCGAAGAGTCGGACACAACAGAGCGACTTCTTTCACTTTTCACTTTCATGCGTTGGAGAAGGAAATGGCAACCCACTCCAGTGTTCTTGCCAGGAGAATCCCAGGGATGGCCGAGACCGGTGGGCTGCCATCTCTGGGGTCACACAGGGTCGGACACGACTGAAGCGACTTAGCAGCAGCAGTCTAACAATCAGGCAGAGAGGCAGGAGTCACTGAGGCAGGCCATTATGTAGAATTATAATAACAAAAGCAATAGAAAGCAAGTCAAATAAACAGTTCCAACATGGAGTCAGAATTGACTTCTCCCTACAACATCAGCAGAGAATTTCAGGACTAGTTGGACAGACAAAACTATAACACAAACAAAGATACCAATCACAAAACGTAAAGATAGACAACAAGTTTTCAAGATAAAGGCGACGGCGGGAGTGCATGGATAAGCACCAAGGGAAAGGTAAAGGACGAACAGAAAAGACTAAAAAGAGAAAGAGACAGAAAGGGAGCAATTGCTGTTTCAACCCACCCACTGCAGGTGTCTATTCAGACACCAATTTGCGTGATTCTAAAATGGAGAACTGAGTTCTCTTCACTGAGCCCAAGGATGGATGTTGCAAACTTGAAAACACTCACACAAGCAAAGTTTCTTTTAAAGGATGGAGATATAAAGCTCTCAGCATAGACACTGAGAGGAGTAAAGAGCTCCCAAAGACAGGAATAACAGCAGTTTTCGTATTTTTATTAAAGTTTACAAGTGATCTGCTTGTTTTTGGTTGGCCTGGGCCAGATATGTGTAATTTCTGGCTAAATAATTTAATGGTTGCAATGTCCAGTTTGTCACTGTTATGGGTTTCTTGTATCCCCCAGTTTCTCAGTTTTTCTAGACATTGTGATGCTCTCCCTAGACCCTCTCAAGAACCCAGGACATTATTCAGGGGCTCGATGTCTGCTTAGGAGCTAATTGTCTACCTGGAGCTTTTCGCCTCGATAAACTGGACAGCAGTTAATGATTGTCTTGCCCTGGGTCTGAATGTTTTATGACCCTCCAGACCAAAGAGGCATTCCTCTGAATGCCTAGAAACTGAAGCAGTAAATATAGCTTTTAACAGAGCAAGATGCTTGTGTATAAGAATTAAATTGAAATTAGAAAAAGAACCAAGGCTCTGACTTCTACACTGACTGCCTAACAATTTCTACCTCACTTGCAGAACATCGAGCCAGTGAAGGAGGCAGCAACCTGTCCACTGCCCACTGGGCTGATGAAGCCTGGAAACTAGCCAGTTTCATGTCTTCTGTGGGACTGCAACCCACAGGGGGGGACTCTCACCCATGCATGCACAGTGTATAGAGAATTGCCACTTCAACCCATTCCCAGTGGAACTTCTCTTGGTGGCAGAAAAATAAAGGCGAGACTATTGGGATGATTGGACTTCCATCCACTATATGACTTGAGGTCAGAACCACTATCACTCTCATAAATCCCCTCTCAGGGAGAGCCTGCTGGACCAAGGTCTGCATGGTGTGAGGCAAACCTCTCTGACTTCCACTCATCACCCGTGAAGGTGAGCCACTGCTGGCCAGTGGGAGCAGGTCTCACAAGCCAAGAGGAGTGATGATGAAGCTGCTCAAGGTCCATTCTCTCAGAAGTATAGAACAGAAGAGAGGACAGAGGGGAGGACACAGAAGTAGAGAGATTTCAGGAGAGGGAAAGGGACAAAGGGGAAAGGGAGCATGTGAGGGAAAACAGACAAAAGGGAAGGGGAAGAGCTTTGCCTGAATGAGGGTACTGAGGCCACCCAGGGGTCAGGAAAGCAGATTTACCAAATGCGATGATGCTGAAACCAGAGGTTCAAGTGGCTGCTTGTCACCCATGAGGAGGATGCCTTTGGTGGTCCTGGAGGTGCCCAGATCCTCTCCTTGGAAAAGGACAAGTGCTCCACACTGGGCACCAGGAAGTATGGTATCGACTAGGGTTCTTGGTCTTTCCCGATCAATAGAAATTGACTAGAGGCCAGAAGGAAATTCAGGCAAGGCTTTATTGGGACGCCTGCTGCAGCAGAGGGGAATGAGAACAAACAATAGGGTCCCCTGCTTGCTTGCTCCCTGAGAGGGGACAAGCTTGTTTCTCCTATGGGGTGAGGGTAGAGGTGAGTCTAGGGATGGGGCCCCAGGGGTCTCTTGGGTGGTTTGCCCACCCCTTATGTGGTGCTGTGTGCAGGGGTTTGCCCTGCTTTTACACCTAACTCCTTGCTTTTCCTCCAGGCCCTTCAAAAATGGAAGCTGGAGTTTTTGGTCTCTTTGCATCTTTTGTGCAGAATTTACCTTAACTGAAGCATGTGCACAGTTACCTTTAAACCCATACAGATTTTTTTTTTCATTTTGTTCCTCAAGAAAAGGTGTGTCCACCTGCAAGCTTTGCAGCACTGAAGCAAAGGGTCCCAGGTTTCAGCCTGTCTCAAATCCACATTTACATCCAAAACTCAGTTATAAACTATTATACAATTAAACAAGATAAGCTGTAGCTCTCAAAAATAGTCATATAGTTTATGTATCATACTTGAATATACATATATAATTGATGAATGATACATATATAAATTATATATATGTATATATTCACACTCACATACATGTGTAAGCATGCATTTTTAGAAATTAGAGTGTGAAAGCTTTTGACAACAAAAACAGTAGAATGCAGCTGGCATGAGACTAACTTGCAGCTGAAAAGAACTATAAAAGATGAATAAATATTTTAAAAGACACTGAGGCATTTATAAAACAACAAAGGCTGCCAGAACTTGAGGGTCAGAGTCCTGGAGGGAAGGGTAAGGCATTGAGGATGCCTGAGCTTCCTGCTGCTTTATTCTTTGGAGTCTTTAGCTGGTTCTAGTCATAGGACACAGGGGCCAAGAGGGAGCAGCAACCTCGTATTTGCAGTACTTCCTGGGCTAAGGAAGCAATCACTAAAATTTATGGCTTCCAAACAACTAAGAATGCAGGGCAATATCCTAGGAGAAAAGAAAACCACAGAGAAATGACCCAAACATTCTGAGTAGGGTATTACTATAAGACATTTTTCAACTTTTGTACTATTGAAGAATAGGTGATGACTCAGAAAAAGAAAGTATAAACCAGCTGCTAAGAACATGAAAACTAAGCAGAGAGTCAACTGTCTTATAGCTCAGGCTTCATGGATCATCCAAGAGAGAGACCTTTCCTAAGTATCCCAGGTTTTGAGGTCAGGAAATGAAAACGGGGAAGCCCTAGGTGTAAGCATGAAGTAAAACATGATCCACAGTCATGTGGACTAAGGACATCTTTCCTGTTCTCTACACAATACTGGAAAAAAAGAAAAAGAAATATTGTGTTGAAGAAAGAAACATAATATCCAGACACTCTAAAAATTTTCAAACACAAGTTTTGAGAAGTAAATTACGATGCAAAAGGCATGACAATGAAGAGGACCAGATGATAAAAAAATCAGAAGAAATGAACAAAATAATCCATACCTGCAATGAATGCAGGTATTGGGGTTAACAGAAAGAGTTGAAAATTATTATAATGTAGATACTCAAGAATATTGACACAAAGAATTTCAGCAAAGAAAACGTAAATCAAACATTAATTTTGGAACTGAATAATGAAATTAAGTATGCAAATTTAATCGATTATTTTAAAAATAGATGACAGTAAAAAAAAGCAAGTATACTGGAAGATCAAGATTGTCTTGCTGAATACATGAAAATGGATTTAAAATACAAAATATTGTTTAACAGACATGTAGTTATTGATGATAAGATTTAATCTGACTCCAGGAGTAGAGAAAGTTAAAGATTTGGAGCCAATATTTTATTAAATAATGGACAATAATTTTCTAAAACTGATGACTGCTTGAAGTAAATCTGTTGCTTTGAGGATAAAAATACAGTTAATTTCCAAATATGAATAATGAAAATAAGAAAACAATTAAATTATGTAGAAAATGTTTAGAGAAAATATTTGCTAAATGAAAATACATCATACAGGGAACATCCTCCCAAAATGAATGTGAAAAAAAAAAAGATATTGTTTGACAAACAAGTACGGAGAGAAGTAATCACCATTAGAACTACATTAAAGAAAAGTTTGGAGGTATAGATTTCATGGCAAATAGATGGGGAAAGAATGGAAACAGTGACAGACTTTAGTTCCTTGGGCTGCAAAGTAATGGTGGACAGTGACCGCAGCCATGAAATTGCAAGACTATGACAAACCTAGACACTGTTTCAAAAAGCAGAGGCATTACTTTGCTGACAAAGGTCCATACAGTCAAAGCTACAATTTTTCCGATAGTCATGTATGGATGTGAGAGTTGGACTATAAAGAAGGATGAGCACTGAAGAACTGTTGCTTTCAAACTGTGGGGCTGAAGAAGACTCTTGAGAGTCCCATAGACAGCAAGGAGATTGAACCAGTCAATCCTAAAGGAAATCAACCCTGAAAATTCATTGGAAGGACTGATGCTGAAGCTCAAATACTTCGGCGACCTGATGTGAAGAGCAAATTCATTGAAAAAGACCCTGATTATAGGAAAGATTGAAGGCAAAAGGAGAAGTGGATGACAGAGGATGAGATGGTTGGATGGCATCACCAACTCAATGGACATGAGTTTGAGCAAATTCTGGGAGATAGTGAAGGACAGGGAAGTCTGATGTCCTGCAGTCCATGGCTTCACTGCAAAGAGTCCAGAGTCAGACACTGCTGAGTGACTGAACCACAACAACATAAATTTCTTTAGATAGAAAAAACCTGAATCCAGATAGAAACATGATAAAGTGGTACGGAAAAGGAAAAGAGGTGGTAAACATATGGAAATTTATAAAATAATATTGACCACTGAAAGCAATAATAGCAATATCTTATGAAGTTTAAAATATATGTTGAAATAAAATACACATGAAAAAGAATATTAAAAACAGGAGACATCAAAGGTAAAAAAATTAATTTTTTTTAGAAAACACAAATATAGTAAGTTAACATAGGTTTTTAAAATCAAGAACATACATTGCAATATGTAGGTTAGTCCTTAAATACAAGTAAAAGAAATTTTAACTGACAAGTTAATGGAGAGGAGTAAAGGAAACATATTTGATTATTCCATAACTAGAGAAAAGCAGCAAACTAGTCAGTTAGGAATCTCCTAATCAGTGATAGTTATGTAATCTGCCTGATAGACCCGTACCATCCTCCAAAGGAAAGTAACCTTGCAGTAACCAATCCTCTTTTTAAATATAAATAGAATATAAATAAACTTTATTCCCTCTCCCCTTTGGCTATAAAAGTCTTTCATTTGGTATTGTTCTTAGGAGCACCTTTCTATCTTCTAGATTGAATACTGATTGAATTGATTTTTGCTCAAACTCTTAAATTTTTTAATATGCTTCAGTTTTCCTTTTAACTGTCTGAACAAAATAATAGAGAGAAGGTATAAATTGCCAATAAAAATTATTTTAAAATGGGTGTTACTGGGAGTTTCCTTGTGATCCAGTGGTTGGAACTTCACCTTCCAATGCAGAGGGGTGCAGGTTCAATGCCTTCTCAGGGAGCTAGGCTACCACATGCTTCGCAGACCAAAACAAAAACAAAAATGAAAGCATAAAACAGAACCAATATGATAACAAATTCAATAAAGATTTTGAAAAATGATCCACATTAAAAAAAAATGGATATCGCTTGGTTTAGCTCTTGATTTAGTTTCTAAGTCGTGTCTGACTCTTGTGACCCCATGGACAGGGGAGCCTGGCAGACTCCGCTGTCCATGGTATTCTCCAGGTGAGAATACTGAAGTGTGTTGCCATTTTCCTTCTCCAAGGGATCTTCCCAATCCAGGAATCAAACCTGGGTCTCCTGCATTGCAGGCAGATTCTTTACCGACTGAGCTACAAGGGAAGCCCACTATATCACTTACTGTAATCTAAAAAATCTTAATAGGAAATTTTAAGTTAATTCATGTTTATAGTATAACATTTCAAATCAATTAAAAACAGAAACAAAAACAAACAAACAAACAAAACTTTTGCAAACATAAATATTACCAAACTGAGCAGTGAAATTATGAATAGTTCTGTTATTTAAAGCATTGAACCTATAATTCTTTCCCTCAAGTAAACCACCATTTTTCAGAGGATACTGGTAAATTCTTCCAAGGACTTAAAGAGATAATAACATTTCAGAAGTAGAAGTCACATTTTGAAGCTGATATCAAATTATATCAAGAATTATAAACTCCTATATAAGCTATTACAGGCAAATATCTCATGATCATAGGTGCAAAGATTTCAAACAAAATGTTAATGAACTCTGGTATGAAGAACATTAAGGTCATTAAATACCTACATTACACTAATGAAAGAATAAAATACATTACATTAAAATTGAGTTTATTCTAGGAATGCAAACATGATTTATCTTTTGAAAAATCAATCCATAATATCAAAAAAATGGAAAGAATGATAGGAAAAAACCCTGATATTGTTATTTCTCTGAGTACAGAATACTTTTTTGAAAATCAAGTGAACATACTTGGGGATTATGAAAACAAACTAAAAACATATAGCAAGTTAGAAATAAAAAGAAGCTTTCTTTCTCCTTGCCTTCTGACCTCCGCTTTTATTGAGGTGTAACTGACAATAAAAATTGTATACATTTAAGCTATAAACTTTATATTTTGATATACATTGTGAAATTATCATCATAAGCAAGCTTGTTAACAATCCATCACCTCACATAGTTACCATTTTATTTTTTATTTTTTCTCTTTTGAAAAAAATAATTAAGATCTACCCTCTGACAAATCGCAAGTATGTGGGTGTGTGCTAGGTCACTTCAGTCATGTCGGACTCTTTGGGACTGTATGGACCTTTTAGCCTGCCAGGCTGCTCTGTCCATGGGATTCTCCAGGCAAGAATACTGGGTGGGCTGCCATGCACTGCTCCAGGAAATCTTCACGACCCAGGGATCGGACCCAAGTCTCTTGTGTCTCCTGTGTTGGTAGGTGGATTCTTTACCACTAGCACCACCTTAGCAAATGTCAAGTATACCACAGAATCTTGCTGACTGTAGTCACAGTGCAGTACACTGGATCTCTAGAATTTATTAATCTTGCATAACTGAAACTTTGTACCCGTGACCAGCATCTCTCCATATGCACCACCCCCCCACCCCCGTCACCTTTACATTCCATTACTTCTGAAACTCTACTTCCCGGTCCCCAGTTCCATACTAGTCAGGGATTACCTTCTGCTTCTAGCAACTGGAAAATTACAATGGCTTACATACAACAGACTTTTACTTCCTTTTGTAGAATTAATTCTTCCTAAAGGCCTCCAGGAGTAGTTATGGCTTCATAGTTTCATCATTAACTTAGTGCATCATAGTACCTATTTTTCTGCTGCAGCCATTTTTCTTGAGATAATTCATCAGGCGAAACAAAAGGCAGAAAGGCACAGCTTCTCACTTGTAATGGAACTTTACAGAAGTCCCATAAAACATTTACACTTAAATCTCATTGGCCAGAATTAATTACCTGGATACGGTTGAAAGGGATATTGGCAATTAATTATGTATTTCACTCTGAGCTATATATAAAGCCCAACTAAAATACCCAGATTCTTTCTAAAGAAGGAGAGAAAACATACTGGTAGGTGATCAGAAATGATTGCTACAATGTGTTACAGCATTTAATGTAGTTTTTTTGAATTATTTTTTGCTTTTGCATTGCCTAATAATTATTAATGAGCCAGAATACTAAAGAATCTTTTACATGGGGACATATATGTCATAAGTATGATCAGAACCCCTTGAGGGTAACAATGATCTATGAAAAATTCATTTTAAAAGCTCTCTTGTTTCCATTTAGTCATTTTCATTGTGATATATATATATATAGACATAATTTGTATTTCCCCATTTTTAATTTTCCATCAATAAATATATACATGGAGTCAAATTATATACATGGAGTTAATTCTAGAGTAAGTATAATGCTATTTAAAGGTAAATTCTTTGGTATATGGGGTTCCCTTGTGGATCAGCTGGTAAAGAATCTGCCTGCTATGCGGGAGACCCTGGTTTGATCCCTGGGTTGGGAAGATCTCCTGGAGAAGGGAAAGGGTACCCTCTCCAGTATTCTAGCCTATGGACTAGAATGGACTGAATGGTCCATGGGGTTGCGAAGAGTCAGACACAACTGAACAACTTTCACTTCACTTCACTTCTGTGGTATGTCTTTAAATTTTTCACATGTTAATTCTAAGCATAATTCACTAAGAGAGTTTTAAAAAAGTTTTTATTTTTTTATATTTGAACACAAATTCCTCTTTGCACACCTGCTTCATGTGGACAATTTAACATTTAATATTTTCCATTCAATATTACAAAATTGGAGTACATTTTGAGACCAAACATGCGAGTATGGATGTCAAGGGTCTGGCAACTTTCCTTAGGGGAAAATAAAAGAGAATAATGCAGCTTCCCAGGTGGCGTTATTGGTAAAGAACCCGCCTGCCGATGTAGGAGACTAAGAGATCAGGGCTCTATCTCTGAGTCAGGAAAATCCCCTGGAGGAGGTATGGTGATCCACCCCAGTATTCTTTCCTGGAGAATCCCATGGGCAGAGGAGCCTGGCAGGCTCTGGTGCATAGGGTCTCAAAGAGCTGGACACAACTGAAGCAACTTAGCACACAGCATATGCAATGCAGCTAGGGGACCCACAGAAAATACCAAATCTGCACCTCCTGCTCTCTTTTGCCTACAATACAGAACTACTCCTGGCTTGGAATTTTCTCCCATTTATGATATTTGATTTAAAACTCAGGGTCTTTTCTTCTATAAAGGAAACAGAACACTATTTAATAAGTGATTTTAGTTGCAAAGAAGCAGATTTCATATACTGGTTTCAAGAAGGAATATCACAAGGAAATAGGTACAGAACTCTTAGAAGATTATACAGCCCACACCAAATAAAGTTAAATACATAGCAAAGGAAAACACAACTCTGCAGCCCAAAACTACAAGAACTTCACTGATGCTCAAGTTTAACACAACTCAAGAATTTTCACTTTGCTTCCAAATAGAAAATTCCTTTTAGCCATGCTTCTGGGTTACATGCATAAGACAAGATAGCACCAATCAGATTAGATAGGGTAATAAAAATTGCAGTTGTTGAGACAAAGCCTGGCTGTATTTTAGCTTTTAACCACCTTGGTCACATTCCTTGTTTGTCTTATACTTTTGCCCAGTAGTGTCCAGCTGTCTGTGACCCTTTGGACTATAGCCTGTCAGAGTCCTTTGTCCATGGGATTTTTCAGGCATGTGTACTGAAGTGGGTTGCCATTTTCTCCTCCAAGGGATCTTCCTGACCCAGGGATCGAACCCACATCTCCTGTGTCTCTGGCATTGCAGATGGATTCTTAACCCACTGAGTAATTAGGCCAAGTTGCAATCTGAGCCAAAATACTGCACAATCAGCAGCCCAATTAATCTCCCCTTAGGAGAGATGCAAAACTGAATGTAGAGTGCCATTTTGTTTATATAAACACATCATAATATTATAATATTACCAGTCACCCATTGTTGTAAAAAATAATAGCTGATTATTGAAACAGAACACATGCCTTTTCTTTATAGAGAACGGCAATGCCAAAGAATGCTCAAACTACCACACAATTGCACTCATCTCACACGCTAGTAAAGTAATGCTCAAAATTCTCCAGGCCAAGCTTCAACAATATGTGAACCGTGAACTTCCTGATGTTCAAGCTGGTTTGTAGAAAAGGCAGAGGAACCAGAGATCAAATTGCCAACATTCACTGGATCATGGAAAAAGCAAGAGAGTACCAGAAAAACATCTATTTCTGCTTTATTGACTATGCCAAAGCCTTTGACTGTGTGGATCACAGTAAACTGTGGAAAATTCTGAAAGAGATGGGAATACCAGACCACTGACCTGACTCTTGAGAAATCTGTATGCAGGTCAGGAAGCAACAGTTAGAACTGGACATGGAACAACAGACTGGTTCCAAATAGGAAAAGGAGTACATCAAGGCTGTATATTATCACCCTGCTTATTTAACTTCTATGTAGAGTACATCATGAGAAACACTGGCCTGGAAGAAACACAAGCTGGAATCCAGATTGCCGGGAGAAATATCAATAACCTCAGATATGCAGATGACACCACCCTTATGGCAGAAAGTGAAGAGGAGCTAAAAAGCCTCTTGATGAAAGTGAAAGAGGAGAGTGAAAAAGTTGGCTTAAAGCTCAACATTCAGAAAATGAAGATCATGGCATCTGGTCCCATCACTTCATGGGAAATAGATGGGGAGACAGAGGAAACAGTGGCAGACTTTATTTTTTGGGGCTCCAAAATCACTGCAGATGGTGACTACAGCCATGAAATTAAAAGATGCTTACTCCTTGGAAGAATAGTTATGACCAACCTAGATAGCATATTCAAAAGCAGAGACATTACTTTGCTGACTAAGGTCCGTCTAGTCAAGGCTATGGTTTTTCCTGTAGTTATGTATGGGTGTGAGAGTTGGACTGTGAAGAAAGCTGAGCACCAAAGAATTGATGCTTTTGAACTGTGGTGTTGGAGAAGACCCTTGAGAGTCCCTTGGACTGCAGGGAGATCCAACCAGTCCATTCTGAAGGCGATCAGCCCTGGGATTTCTTTGGAAGGAATGATGCTAAAGCTGAAGCTCCAGTACTTTGGCCACCTCATGTGAAGAGTTGACTCATTGGAAAAGACTGATGCTGGGAGAGATTGAGGGCAGGAGGAGAAGGGGAGGACAGAGGATGAGATGGCTGGATGGCATCACTGACTCGATGGACATGAGTCTGAGTGAACTCCTGGAGTTGGTGATGGACAGGGAGGCGTGGTGTGCTGCGATTCATGGGGTCGCAAAGAGTCGGACACGACTGAGTGAGTGAACTGAACTGAAGGGCCACTTATTTGGAACCTGTAGCCAGGTATTTTGTTATACATGTCACCATGATTTTCTCTGTGGTATAGGAATTCATTGATTACAAATATTGCACTTTTCCCTAAGCTTGTGAATATGACTGTGTTTCTTTTCTTAAATTTGACAGCACAAGTCCTATAAATTTGTTCCATTAATCAACTGGGAAATACACAAATAATAGAAAATGCTATTGAAAATATTTTCTTTAACTTTTCTGTCACACATCCTTGAGATTTTATAACTGAAACCAGAGAGCTGCAAAATCTCTCAGTAGCATTTAGAAATAGATCAACTTATTTAGCAAAATCAACTTATTTAGCAAGCTATATTTAAACTTTAACCCTGAGGTAACCCAGATGGACATTATTACATGATTTCTAGCTCTGCTAAGCAAAATATAGATTTAGTTGATAGAAAATTGCTATCATACTTCCCTGTCAGCAAAATTTACATTACTGGAGAAAGCAAAGCAAATTAATTGTTTTTACCCTATGGCATAGTTGTATTATAGTCAGCATTTTCTAATTGTGCTTCTTTGTTAGTGACATAATTTTGTAGTTTTACTTAACGGTCATTCTGAAGAATACTTTCTGATGACATTACAGAATACTTCTTTGCTTTCAAGGAATCTCTAACTAAACTTTTATAATAGACAGCATTAGCATACCTGGCAAGCATTTTTCCTATATCACTATTCAACAGTCTTTACGAGTAAAGTTTGATGTATTGTGAATATTTAAAATGATATACATGTCTTTAAAATGTATATAGTTATTAACACAATAGTAAAATAATAGCAAATAATATCAATATTAATGATTTATGGTAATGTTACTAATAATTAATTATCCATTGATATTTTTTATATTCTTTTCATTATAGTAATTATATATTACTATGAGGGATTGAGGGCAGGAGGAGAAGGGGACGACCGAGGATTAGATGGCTGAATGGCGTCACGGACTCGGTGGACGAGAGTCTGAGTGAACTTCAGGAGCTGGTGATGGACAGGGAGGACTGGGGTGCTGCGATTCACGGGATCACAAAGAGTCGGACACTATACTATATATCAGTTCAGTCCAGTTCAATCGCTCAGTCCTGTCCGACTCTTTGCGACCCCACGAATTGCAGGACGCCAGGCCTCCCTGTTCATCACCATCTCTCGGAGTTCACTCAGACTCACGTCCATTGAGTCCGTGATGCCATCCAGCCATCTCATCCTGGGTCGTCCCCTTCTCCTCCTGCCCCCAATCCCTCCCAGCATCAGAGTTTTTTTCCAGTGAGTCGACTCTTCACATGAGGTGGCCAAAGTACTGGAGCTTCAGCTTTAGCATCATTCCTTCCAAAGAAATCCCAGGATTGATCTCCTTCAGAATGGACTGGTTGGATCTCCTTGCAGTCCATGGGACTCTCAAGAGTCTTCTCCAACACCACAGTTCAAAAGCATCAATTCCTCGGCCCTCAGCCTTCTTCACAGTCCAACTCTCACATCCATACATGACCACAGGAAAAACCATAGCCTTGACTAGATGGACCTTAGTCGCCAAAGTAATGTCTCTGCTTTTGAATATGTTAGTATCTAGGTTGGTCATAACTATTCTTCCAAGGAGTAAGCGTCTTTTAATTTCATGGCTGCAGTCACCATCTGCAGTGATTTTGGAGCCCCCCCAAATAAAGTCTGCCACTGTTTCCTCTGTCTCCCCATCTATTTCCCATGAAGTGATGGGATCAGATGCCATGATCTTCATTTTCTGAATGTTGAGCTTTAGGCCAACTTTTTCGCTCTCCTCTTTCACTTTCATCAAGAGGCGTTTTAGCTCCTCTTCACTTTCTGCCATAAGGGTGGTGTCATCTGCATATCTGAGGTTATTGATATTTCTCCCGGCAATCTGGATTCCAGCTTGTGTTTCTTCCAGGCCAGTGTTTCTCATGATGTACTCTGCGTAGAAGTTAAATAAGCAGGGTGACAATATACAGCCTTGATGTACTTCTTTTCCTATTTAGAACCAGTCTGTTGTTCCATGTCCAGTTCTAACTGTTGCTTCCTGACCTGCATACAGGTTTCTCAAGAGGCAGGTCAGGTAGTCTGGTATTCCCATCTCTTTCAGAATTTTCCACAGTTTATTGTGATCCACACAGTCAAAGGCTTTGGCATAGTCAATAAAGTAGAAATAGTTATTTTTCTGGTACTCTCTTGCTTTTTCCATGATCCAGTGAATGTTGGCAATTTGATCTCTGGTTCCTCTGCCTTTTCTAAAACCAGCTTGAACATCAGAAATTTCACGGTTCACGTATTGCTGAAGCCTGGCTTGGAGAATTTTGAGCATTACTTTACTAGCATATGAGATGAGTGCAATTGTGTGGTAGTTGAGCATTCTTTGGCATTGCCTTTCTTTGGGATTGGAATGAAAACTGACCTTTTCCAGTCCTGTGGCCACTGCTGAGTTTTCCAAATTTGCTGGCATATTGAGTGCAGCACTTTCACAGCATCATCTTTCAGGATTTGAAACAGCTCAACTGGAATTCCATCACCTCCACTAGCTTTGTTCGTAGTGATGCTTTCTAAGGCCCACTTGACTTCACATTCCAGGATATCTGGCTCTAGATGATTGATCTGGGTCATGATTATCTGGGTCATGAAGATCTTTTTTGTACAGTTCTTCTATGTATTCTTGCCACCTCTTCTTAATATCTTCTGCTTCTGTTAGGTCCATACCATTTCTGTCCTTTATCGAGCCCATCTTTGCATGAAATGTTCCTTTGGTATCTCTAATTTTCTTGAAGAGATCTCTAGTCTTTCCCATTCTGTTCTTTTCCTCTATTTCTTTGCACTGATCGCTGAAGAAGGCTTTCTTTTTTTTTCTTGCTATTCTTTGGAACTCTGCATTCAGGTGCTTATATCTTTCCTTTTCTCCTCTCTTCTTTTCATAGCTATTTGTAAGGCCTCCCCAGACAGCCATTTTGCTTTTTTGCATTTCTTTTCCATAGGGATGGTCTTCATCCCTGTCTTCTGTACAATGTCACGAACCTCAGTCCATAGTTCATCAGGCACTCTATCTATCAGATCTAGGCCCTTAATTCTATTTCTCACTTCCACTGTAAAATCATCAGGGATTTGATTTAGGTCATTCCTGAATGGTCTAGGCAGTTTTCCCTACTTTCTTCAATTTAAGTCTGAATTTGGTAATAAGGAGTTCATGATCTGAGCCACAGTCAGATCCTGGTCTTGTTTTTGTTGACTGTTGAGCTTCTCCATCTTTGTCTGCAAAGAATATAATCAATCTGATTTTGGTGTTGATCATCTGGTGATGTCCATGTGTAGAGTCTTCTCTTGTGTCCTGTGTCTTTTGTGTTGTCATACTATACATGGAGTGTTATATTTATAATATGACATAACTACGTTTAGCTAATAATCAATATTTATGTAAACATAATAGATAAATATTAATATATGAGAATCTGTTGCTAAACTAATTTTTTATTTATAACAAATATATACAATTATATATATATATATATACACTTAAATTTTTGAAAACTCATTTCCACATAGACAGGTATTTAGTTTGTTTCCCAAATTTGTATTTACAAACATTGTTGTGATATGTTTATGTTCAATATGTGTATAATAAAACTATGGAGCTGTGAATGAGATTCCCAAGAGTCACCCTGTCAGGGAAATTGGAAGGGCATGAGAATACTCATCATTTCCCTTACTTCAGTCAGTAAAGTGTATACATTTTATAAAATCATGCATCTATCAAATGTGAAAAGATTTCAGCATTAACAATTTTATGTGGCAGGTCTATAGTACTCATATTATTTTTTCTTATATTTTAAATGTGTTGACTTTAAGCAAAAGAGATTTAAAAAATGTGAAAATTAATACACAAAATAAATGTTTCAATTTTAAGATTAGTTTAGAACTAATTTCCCCAACTATATTTATTTATACAAATTTTAATTACACTTCTTTAACTTACGTCCCATATCCTATTATTAAACGTGTAACCAGGAACCAGGAATAGCACATGAGTCTATAAAATGATGTGTTAGTGGAATCCACATGTGATGTGGAAGTCATTATGGAGGCTTTCTGTTAGCCAGGAATTTGACAAGTAATGATCCATTTAGATCAAGTGTATCTTGGGATTCAGACCATTTACCTCCTGCGATAAGAGCTTTAGGAGACTTGGTTGAACATTGCAGGATAATGGAGTGTGGTTGTCGCCACTGTAGTCATCACAAATATTCCTCCATTCTATTTTAAAGCAGAGGAAGCAGAGTAGAGCCTAGCAATTGATAAAAATATTATTATATAATGTGTTTGTATATTTGTGTGTATTGCCATAAATCAACTGGTTCAAAATAAAGCAATTATTTTCTGTTGGACTGCAAATAGTGAGTTCTTTTTTGTCCAGCCAAATTTAGTGAGCTTGACCAGTGTGAGGAGTTAAGTGGGAAGTAAGCTGAGCTTCTTTTGCTGTGTATTCATTCACCACACCAAGAAAAGTAGACTGCAAACTGTCCTTTAAAGATCCATTCATAGAACTGTCCTGTAAAGACCCATTCATAGGAAGGTAACACAGTCACAACATGATTACTCCATTTTCGTTTACTCAGACTGTATTTTTTTTTCTATTGCAGTATTTAAGAATAAATTGTTAATCAGAAGAGTGGGGATGAACAGAGTGGTGGATATGTTGCTAATTTAAATTCCTTAGAACGATGTCCAGACTTGAGGAATACGTCCCAGATACCAGTCCATAGACTTTAGATGTTGTAAATGTGGAAGCAACTGATTTATTTTTTAAATTATTTTGCCCCATGCAGCCTGGAAAAGTGGCCTTTGAATTTGCATTGATGAGAAGTGTTCTAGAATAGCAGTGAAGTCCAGGATAGAATTTATTTTCAACTATTATATTGAAGAAGGCAATGGACATCTTGCAGATGGATGGGAACTCAAAACAGCTGTTGACAAGTCTAAAAGTATCCACATGTCAGAAAGATATTATTAAGCTTGTCCAACAAGCATATGCTTATACTATATCTCTCCTCAATTCCTTTTACTAAGGGAAGAATTTGTTTTGATTTTATGGTTACTTTACTGCTTATTTCAAAGCTTAAAGATTCACCTCTTTCTTACACATAGGTGGATACAGAGAGAAAGGGTAGGGGGAGGAGGGGGAATTACATGTCTACATGACTACACTGAACACTTTAGCTGTACAGGATCCATACAAAACCTTTTTTTACATAGCACACTTACTAAATTCTATTAAGCACATGTATGATAAAAGCCAAGGATTTCCAGTTATGCTATCAACACTTGTTTATTAGAAAAATACAGAGAATTCAAATATAAAATTAATTAAAGAGGATTTTCATTAAACACTAACCTTATCAGAAATATGACTAAGTGCTTTTTATAGATGATCATATTTAATGTCATGAAAGTCATTTCCAAGGCAAGTTATTATTATTCTTTTTTTCTAAATTTTTATTTTTACTTTATTTTACTTTACAATACTGTATTGGTTTTGCCATACATTGACATGAATTCACCACGGGTGTACATGCAATCCCAAACATGAACCCCCCTCCCACCTCCCTCCCCACAACATCCCTCTGGGTCATCCCCGTGCACCAGCCCCAAGCATGCTATATCCTGCATTGGACATAGACTGGTGATTCGATTCTTACATGATAGTATACATGTTTCAATGCCATTCTCCCAAATCATCCCACCCTCTCCCTCTTCCTCTGAGTCCAAAAGTCCACTATACACATCTGTGTCTTTTTTGCTGTCTTGCATACAGGGTCATCATTGCCATCTTTCTAAATTCCATATATATGCATTAGTATACTGTTTCGGTGCTTTTCTTTCTGGCTTACTTCACTCTGTATAATCGGCTCCAGTTTCATCCATCTCAACAGAACTGATTCAAATGTATTCTTTTTAACGGCTGAGTAATACTCCATTGTGTATATGTACCACAGCTTTCTTATCCATTCATCTGCTGATGGGCATCTAGGTTGCTTCCATGTCCTGGCTATTATAAACAGTGCTGCGATGAACATTGGGGTACATGTGTCTCTTTCAATTCTGGTTTCCTTGGTGTGTATGCCCAGCAGTGGGATTGCTGGGTCATATGGCAGTTCTATTTGCAATTTTTTAAGGAATCTCCACACTGTTTTCCATAGTGGCTGTACTAGTTTGCATTCCCACCAACAGTGTAGGAGGTTTCCCTTTTCTCCACACCCTCTCCAGCATTTATTGCTTGGAGATTTTTGGATCGCAGACATTCTGACTGGTGTGAAGTGGTACCTCATTGTGGTTTTGATTTGCATTTCTCTAATAATGAGTGATGTTGAGCATCTTCTCATGTGTTTGTTAGCCATCCGCATGTCTTCTTTGGAGAAATGTCTATTTAGTTCTTTGGCCCATTTTTTGAATTATTCTAAGAAACCTAACCTCAAAAAGGGTTATCAAATTGATCAGTGTAACAAACTTTTTAAAAAACTTTTAAAAATATATTTATGTATTTATTTCTTTTTGGCTGTGCTGGATCTTCATTGCTGCTCAGGTGTTTAGCTGTGGTGTGCAGGCTTCTCATTATGGTGGTCTCTCTTGTCGTGGAAGTGTGCGGGCTTCAGCAGTTGCAGCTCACATGCTCTAGAGCCCAGGATCAATAGTTGTGGTGCATAGGCTTAGTTGCTCCATAGTCTGTGGGATGTTCCTGGATCAGGAACCAAACTTGTTTCTCCTGCATTGGCAGGTGGATTCTTTACCACTGAGCCATCAGGACTTCCCTATTGGCTCAGTAGTAAAGAATTTGTCTGCAGTGCAGGAGATGCAGCTTCCATCCCTGGGTCTGGAAGATCCACCGGAGAAGGAAATGGCAACCCATTCCAGTATTCTTGTCTGGAGATTCCATGAACTGAGGAGCCTGGTGAGCTATACTCCATAGCGTCTCAAGGACCTGGACACGACTGAAGTGACTGAGAATATGTGAGCCCCCAGGGAAGCCCAAAGAAATTTTTAAAAGGGTCAGAAACAGTGTTTGACTCCAGGTGGGAGAAAGGCTAAAAGGAAGAAAATCCTCTAAACTGAGGATCAGCAGGCATCTTTAAGAGAGTGATGCATAGCAGTTAAGAATGTGATTTTTGAGTTTGGCCACATGACTTGAAATCCCAAGAAAATAACTTACCAAATACTAGCCTTGGACATAATATCTCTATAAATCCACATGCCAACATCCTCTCATCTGCAATTCCAAAATCCAAAGGTCATGAGAGCCAAAAGATTTTGTATGTTTTGTATAGTCTTATTTGGCAGATGGTGACTGCAGCCATAAAATTAAAAGATGTTTGCTCCTTGGAAGAAAAACTATGACCAAACTAGACAGCATATTAAAAAGCAGAGACATTACTTTGCCAAAAAAGGTCCGTCTAGTCAAGGCTATGGTTTTTTTCCAGCAGTCATGTATGGATATGAGTTGGACTATAAAGAAAGCTGAGTGCTGAAGAATTAATGCTTTTGAACTGTGGTGTTGGAAAAGACCCTTGAGAGTCCCTTGGATGGCAAGGCGATCAAACCAGTCAATCCCAAAGGAAATCAGTCCTGAATATTCATTGGAAGGATTGATGCTGAAGCTGAAACTCTAATACTTTGGCCACCTGATGTGGAGAACTGACTCACTGAAAAAGACACTGAAGCTGGGAAAGTTTGAAGGAAGGATGAGAAGGGGACAACAGAGGATGGGATGATTGGATAGCATCACCAACCTGATAGACATGAGTCTGAGCAAGCTCTGGGAGTTGGTGATGGACAGGCAAGCCTGGTGTGCTGCAGTCCATGAGGTCACAAAGAATTGGACATGACTGAGCAACTGAACTGAACTGATTTGGTGGAGATTCACAGGTTGTGCTAGTGGTAAAGTACCTGCCTGCCAATTCAGAAGACATAAGAGACATGGGTTCTACCCTTGGGTTCAGATGATCCCCTGAAGGAGAGCATGACAACCCACTTCAATATTCTTGCCTGAAGAAACCCAAGCAAAGAGCAGCCTGACAGGCTATATAGTTCATGGGGTCACACAGTGTTGGACATGACTGAAGTTACTTAGCACACATATGGTGGTAAAATTTAATCTATTTACCATGAGGATACTTAGGTACTGACTCTACTTACTGGGCATGTCCAAAACATCTTACTTCAGCTATTTTAATATTATATTATGTTTGATTAAACATACTGCTATACATAATTCAAGTTATGGTAAAATTACAGTTGATGGATTACATTGCTTCTCTGAAATATTTTGGATACGGAAGCATATCTGGCTCAAGACTTTGGCATAAAAGATTGAATGTTTCTTATCCCTATGGCAAAATTGGAGGAAAATAATGTCTCTCATGCAAAATTTTAATGGCAATGAAAATAATCTGAAATAGTTACTGAACTCAAGGTCTACCTCTTAATAACCATGCAGTCCATGTTAACTGTCATTTATATGCCCCCAAGATAAAAGTCATCGCTGACTTATGGAGAAACTGGTCTGAGGTACCCCAAGTAAGTTGAAATTTTTAGCTTTCCCAGTTCATTGCTCTCCATCTACATTTTAAGCACATAACTGGCCTGTGTCTGTAAAGAAAATCATCCACAGTAGAAAAATGAGGCTGAGTTGAGATAGTATTTTTCTCAGCCTCCAGCTCCATAAAACAGGGAGATGATATTATCATAATTCTATTGCAAGGGAAGATTAAGCCAGTTATTTTATACTCAGGTAACAGGCTTTTTTTGGGTGGAAAACAGACAGGAATCTTGAAATAGGCAGTTCAGTTCAGTTCAGTTCACTTGCTCAGTCATGTCTTTCTGTTTGCAACCCCATGGAATGCATCACAGCAGGCCTCCCTGTCCATCACCAACTCCCAGAGCTTATGCAAACTCATGTCCATCGAGTCCGTGATATCACTCAATCATCTCATCCTCTGTTGTCCCCTTCTCCTCCTGCCTTCAATCTTTCCCAGCATCAGGGTCTTTTCCAGTGAGTCAGTTCTTCACATCAGGTGGCCAAAGTTTGGAGTTTCAGCTTCACCATCAGTCCTTCCAATGAATATTCAGGACTGATTTCCTTTAGGATTGACTCTTTGGATCTCCTTTGAGATAGACAAAGATTCCTGAATTATAAGACCTGTGATCCTTTTTTTTTTTTTTGCGGGGGGGGGGGGGGTGGGGTTGGGGGGGTATGCAAATATAAATCATAAAACCTAAAACTCAAACCACACATGTCCAGTTAGGAGAATCTACTTGATGGCTGGAAATTGGGACAAATACAGGATACATCAAAATAAGTGATGTGAAGTTGTTGACTCTGAAATCATTAAAAAAAAAAAAAAAGAAAGAAGAAGCACTGAATCTGTCTGACACAGGCAGCCTGCAAGAGGCCCTCTGCTGGCCCCTGCCTCATGGAATTCATTCCCTCATGTAATTCCCTTCCCTTGAGTGTGGGCTGCATTTATTAACCTCCTTCTAAGGAACAGAATATGGCAGATATCAGTTCCCAGATTAGGCTATAAAAAGACAATGGCTTTCATCTTGGCTTCTCTCTCTCCTTTGCTTGCTCCAAAGTAACCAGCTGCCCTGACACGAGCTGCACTGAGGAGATTCCTACATGGAGAGAAATTGAGTCCTTGAGAAATGGAGTGCTTCAGTCTAAGAACCTGAAGAACTGAATCCTGCTAACACTTCTCTCAGGCAAGCCCTGGAAGGAGATTGCACCCACCAACAGTTTGACTGCAACCTCATGAGAAATAATAAACTATAGGCAAGATCACCACACAACAACACACCTGAAGTTCTGGCCCACAGAAGCTCAAAGCATACAAATGTTTGCTGTTGTCAATAAGTTTTTGAATATAAATTTTAAAGCAATAAATTAAGAATAATAAACTCTTTAAGTATGGAGCTAATTCTAAACAGCTCCCATTACAGAACAGAATGTAATCTTCATAAACACATATGAAGTTAAAATGGCTTGTATAGGTGGAGATAATAACAAAAATAACAGAGTAAAGTGCATGTAGAAGGAAATATATGTGCTAATATATTTTGTGGATGTTACAGTGGAGTGAGAATCCTATACAGACTTTGTAAATTATGGAAGAACAAATATAAGAACATGAACTAAGTTGCTGGAGTGCACAAAACAAAACAAAATCAAATAATATATGATAATGCACAAAGAATTCATAATAAAACATGGATATCATTAAGAATAATAATAAAGGGAAGAGAAAGCAGAAGAAATAGCTAATATATGTTGAGTAATTGTTATATTTCTTTCCCCTCAATCATTTAATTCTTATAACTTTCTTACAAGATGAATACTACTATGATCTTTACTTTAAAATAAGAAAATAATAAAAAATTCACTACACAGTAAACCCATGTGACATAGTTAAGTTTGTGCTCAGTAAAAAGAAAAATACCCTCAGATATTTACTATTCAGTTCAGTTCAGTTGGGTAAAACTCATAATTCTTCAAATTAATGTCAAAAATAACAGAAAAAGCATAAAAATGGAAGAAAATAAAATATTTGCCACTCTATGCTAAAAAACAGAGTTTCATGTTTCATTAGAACCCTTCCCACCTCAGGGCCTTTGCAATCACATTTTCTCTGCCTGGAATCCTCTCCCCAAGAACGTGAGTTGTATGGTATTTGAGTCACATGCTGTAACATGCCCTTATCCCCTCATTGGCTCACATGTCATCTCCTTTTAGAGCCTTCTTCTAACACCAAAACTAAAATCCCTTTCATACAGCCTTTCTCTAATATTGTAGTAACTTCAGTTCAGTTCAGTTCAGTTCAGTTCATTCACTCAGTCGTGTCTGACTCTTTGCAACCCCATTAATCGCAGCACGCCAAGCTTCCCTGTCCATCACCAACTCCTGGCGTTCACTCAGACTCAATTCCATTGAGTTGGTGATGCCATCCAGCCATCTCATCCTCTGTCGTCCCCTTTTCCTCCTGCCCCCAATCCCTCCCAGCATCAGAGTCTTTTCCAATGAGTCAACTCTTCACATGAGGTGGCCAAAGTACTGGAATTTCAGCTTCAGCATCAGTCCTTCGAGTGAACACCCAGGACTGATCTCCTTTAGGATGGACTGGTTGGATCTCCAAGGGACTCTCAAGGGTCTTCTCCAACACCACAGTTCAAATGCATTCATTCTTCGGTGCTCAGCCTTCTTCACAGTCCAACTCTCACATCTATACATGACCACAGGAAAAACCATAGCCTTGACTAGACAGACCTTTGTTGGCAAAGTAATGTCTCTGCTTTTGAATATGCTATCTAGGTTGTTCATAACTTTCCTTCCAAAGAGTAAGCATCTTTTAATTTCATGGCTGCAATCACCATCTGCAGTGATTGTGGAGCCCAGAAAAATAAAGTCTGACACGGTTTTCACTGTTTCACCATCTATTTCCCATGAAGTGATGGGACCAGATGCCATGAGCTTAGTTTTCTGAATGTTAAGCTTTAATCCATTGTTTTTTTCACTTTCATCAAGAGGCTTTTTAGTTCTTCTTCACTTTCTGCCATCAGGGTGGTTTCATCTGCATATCTGAGGTTACTGATATTTCTCCCAGCAATCTTGACTCCAGCCTGTGCTTCTTCCAGCCCAACGTTTCTCATGATGTACTCTGCATATAAGTTAAATAAGCAAGGTAACAATATACAGCCTTGACATACTCCTTTTCTTCTTTGAAACCAGTCTGTTGTTCCATGTCCAGTTCTAACTGTGGCTTCTTGACCTGCATACATGTTTCTCAAGAGGCAGGTCAGCTGGTCTGGTATTCCCATCTCTTTCAGAATTTTCCACAGTGTATTGTGATCCACACAGTCAAAGGCTTTGGCATAGTCAATAAAGCAGAAATTGATGTTTTTCTGGAACTCTCTTGGTTTTTCCATGATCCAGCGGATGTTGGCAATTTGATCTCTGGTTCTTCTGCCTTTTCTACAACCAGCTTGAACATCTGGAATTTCATTGTTCACGTATTGCTGATGCCACGTGTGAGGTGAGTGCAATTGTGCGGTAGTTTGAGCATTCTTTGGCATTGCCTTTCTTTGGGATTGGAATGAAAACTGACCTTTTCCAGTCCGGTTGCCACTGTTGAGTTTTCCAAATTTGCTTAGGTACATTGAATTAGGGTAAGAATATTCATTGTATATTGATTGTATTCCTTGTAAGTTGATAATTGTCTTCATTTTGTTTTCCATGCATGCTGTCAATTAATCATTTTATTTACATCACTTCATTAGTTTTGTCTTTAGTGCTATAGTCCATTTCCATCTAATTTTTCAAAAGTCTTGAAAATAATCACTAGGTCTAACAATTATAATTATGCTGCTGTTGCTCAGTCACCCAGTCATGTCGGACTCTTTCAGAAACAATGGACTGCAGCACGCCAGGCCTGCCTGTCCCTCACCATCTCCTGAAGTTTGCCCAAGTTCATATCCATTGCATCAGCCAACTCATCCTCTGATGCCCTCTTCTCCTCCTGATCTCAATCTTCCTAGCGTCAGGGACTTTTCCAATGAGCCAGCTGTTCACATCAGGGGACCAAAATTCTGGAGCTTCAGCACCATTGAGAAGACCATACTTTGACTATATGGACCTTTGTTGGCAGTGTATTGCCTCTGCTTTTCAATGCACTGTCTAGGTTTGTCATACCTTTCTTGCCAAGAAGCAAATATGTTTGATTTCATGGCTTCAGTCACCATCCACAGTGATTTTAGAGCCCAAGAAGAGGAAATCTGTTATTACGTCCATATTTTCCCCTTTTATTTGCCATGAAGTAATGGGGTCAGCTGCCATGATTATAACTACAGGCAGTATAATTTTATTTTTAAAAAACAATTTTATTACATTTTAAATTTTAATTATAAACAAAATGTACACTTAATGTTATACTCTTGTTTAAAGAAGTTAGCTTATTCATTACCACTGCTACTGATTATTGTAGGAATTTAGTTTATGTGTAAAAGTAGACATTTCATCTATCATTTCTTCATTGATGATAAAAATCCTGTTTCCAGAAAGTCTGAACCATAAATACCTCAAGTTCAGCACGTACTCACTTAAGAAAATTTAGCAGGTTATAATTTAAGCAGTTGGAGAACAGGTAGTTCAGCAGCACATTTCAAAAAAGTGTAGAGAACAATGAGACTATTTAGGTTTGTTGTGCAAAAATTGTTGTTTGTTAAATACAGTTCTTGTGAAAAAAAAAAAAAAATCTTTCAGTTGTAGAATAATTATCCACATGGGAAGTATATGACTGTTTGGGTTATCCATGAGAGTGTTTTGAGTAAAACTCAGGGAATGGGGTGAAAATTGCTATAGTCCATATTTTGAGTTTCTCTCTTTTTTCTCTTATCTTTCAGATATACCCAGAGTTGATAAACTGGCAAGGCTCACTTTGTTAAGTAGAAAAGAGCAGACAGATAATATCTACAGAGGTAATAAAAAGGAACTAATACTAACAACTAATAGTAATACTTCTAGAAATTCTGTAGTGATCCTGGAGAAAAGTTGACCCTTTGACTAGAAAATAAGTCACATACTTACTGAAGTTACAAAAGAAAGGACAGAAAGTCATTCTGATAAATAATTCATATATTTATATAACTGAAATCCCAGGGCCTCAGAGTTATTATATATAAAATACCTATTCTTTTTTATGTTTAACTTTTAATTAAAGAAAATCATTTATACTTAAAACTTTCTGTAACCCAAAGATTTTACTTAATAAATGAACAAATGAAAAGTTTTATTTTTAAAGTTTTTAGCAAGAAAAGACTTTCCCATTCTTTAGGCTTACAGTTAAAATGATTTTAATAAAAATTTTTGAAATAATGTAATTTCCCATGGCTACCATCCTGTGCCATTGTTATTTTTATAAAATTTAATGTTCATAAAGAAATGGACCATCCACCCCATTATTCATTCTTCCTTTCACATATTTCAAAAGTAAAATTTTAAAAAATCTTTTGGAAAAGTAATTACAAAGGATGAGCTTTTCTGTGAAATTTCTTTCATAGAACTGGGAGAAAAAAGACTACAAATATGCCATCATCACCAAAAATAAGAGAGCACCCATATTGAACAGCAACTTTGAGCTAAAAATTAATTTGAATAAAAACTGACAAAAGAGTAAATGAATTCACACATATCTCTCTGCTCATGATAAATTTTGTAAAAGTGCAGAAATGATGAGAATTATGAAAGAAAATCATTAGTAATTCCCAATGTGAGAAATAGGTATTTAGTGACCAAGAAGACACCATCAGATTCTCTGGAGGGAGCTCCTTTCCTCCAACATATGGCAATGAAATGATCAGTTTCCAAAATATGAAATAAAGAAGTTTGAAAATGTAAGTGAAAATTGACTTTAGAATAATTATAAAATGGAAGATATGTTTTGCTCTATTATGGGAAATGTTCTATATATTTTTAAATAAATAAAATGAGAAGTCCATTATGGTTCCAATATTGCTTAAGAAATTCTGAAAAAAGTGAGAAAAATTTCATGTTTATCTTTCATATTAAGTAAGAAAGATATAGAATAAAACATAGGAATAATGAAAGATAAAACATAAAATATTATAAACATAATGTCTTTCATGGGCAATAGTTAAACCAACATAAATATATTGAAATCAATCTTTCTAAAATTTCAAGTAGAAAACATAAATTTGCAATGAAGTGTACACTTGTGAAATATATAAGTATGAAATGAAGTGAAAATGTTAATTGCTCAGTCATGTCCGACTCTTTGTGACTCCATAGACCTGCACTGGTAGGCTACAGTCCATGGAGTTGCAGTCAGACACTGAGCAACTAACACTTTCACTTCACTTCATACTTACACATTTCAGATCTTCCCAACCCAGGGATCAAACCCACATCTCCTGTGTCTCCTGCACTGCAGGTGGTTTTTTTTTTTTTTTTTTTACCACTGAACCCCCAGGGAAGCCCATAATATAAGGATCATATAATCCAAAAAACAGGGCATCCAATCATGCTACAAAATAAATATATGAACTTTTAATTTTTACAAATTATACTGGATATAGAATATGAAGAATTTCATGTAATTTTCTACTTGAAATATTTTTTTCATTTGGTTGTCCCACACCAGTATATTGATTGTTGCATGCAAAATTGGATGTTCATGGGTCTCAGAAGTGAACCAAGGAAGGAAAAACAAGCAACCCTACAAAAAACTGCTTTCCACAATCTCACCTCTCAGAATCCAATATAGGAAGCAGACAATTAGGCTAAAAATATAGTAAGCTAGGGAGAGAGATTCTCAGTGGAGGTATGAGGCAAAGAATTAAGGCAAAGAATCTAAAAGGACTCACTGGATGAGTGACATTCCATGTTGTACTGAAGTACAAGAATCACTAGGGCAAGCAAAGTATTGAACAAAGGAAAGAAAAGTTACAATGCAGAAAGATGTTAGAGAATCTGTTTTACTCAAGGAACAGCCAAGAAAGCAGTGTATCCAAAGTTAACAAGAAGGAAAAAAAAGTATGAGAGGAAAAAAAGGATCTTTAGGTCCTAGACCATCACAAGGACTTTGATTTTAACTCTGAGAAAGCTACTGCAAGATTTTGTGTAGTGCCTTGGCTGTCAAAATTTAGGTGCAACAGAATCTTTGTAAGGATTGCAAAAATACAGATTGATAAGTTTCTGCCTCCAGACTTTCTGATTCAGCAGGTCAGTGGTGTAAACCCAGAATCTGTTGATGTACCCAGTGACCACATTTTGAAAATCACTGGGGTAGAATATTGACAGGAAATGTTTTAATTCAATTAATCTGATGTACTTTTGGAGATAGACTGAAATGAGACAAAGGTATAAGCAGTGGAAGCAGGGTTTTCTCTCTGTAGGTTGTGGTTGAATTCATTTTCAGTTTCACATGGCACAGTTTGATTGTATTGGATTGTGTGCATGTGTGTATGTGTTTATGATGATCTTCAAAAGACCACAGTGGCCATTTATGGAGGAATGCTAACCATTGCAGTGGTTAAGTGTGCACCTTTGATGCATGACCCAAGCATGCAGGTTTGTGCTGAGGTCTTTGTCCTCTGTGCCATGAAGCTCAGAAGCTCATCTGCAGTCTTGGGCCTAAGCACCTGAGCCATCTGCTCTAAGTCATCAGTCTGTCACTGGTTAAGGTGACATTCTTTAGATGTCTAAATTATAAAGGTATGATTGCTTGCTTGCTTGGATCTCTGGCTACTTTCTGGAAGAGAAAATCATTGACGTTAACTTTAGATGGGCTACGTATGAAAGATCTTCAAATTGGGGATCCTTCTTGGCAGCTGCCTCCAAAACTAAGAAGAAAGACATTAAAGAAGATTTCAGTTCCTGCTGTCAGCATACCAGGCCAGTGAAACTTAAAACTAGTTTCCGAGGTCAGGGGAATGTCCACTTCTTGGTGTGTCTTCAGCTCTAGAGAGGCAGTCCCTGATGAAGGGGGTATTATTTTATGTACTACTTTTGTCCAAGGCTCAGCCCTGGCAGACCTCCAAGAATAGTTTGGCCGCTCCATCTATTGGAGCTACCTAAAACCCCTGACTACCACAGTGATCACAGCTAAGTCACCCCTGTGCAAATACATCCTAGAAGAATCTAAATTATACCTTTCCATGCCATGTCTGCTATTTTACTGTCTAGAAAAGAATTTCAGCAGGAAATCCCAACTTAGTAGCTTCACTGAAAGCATTAAGGTACTCCAGATCTGAAGGAAAAAGAAGAAAAAGGTAGAGGGAGGAAGAGAATGAAATTTTTGAGAAGTAGAATCAGCTTTTGACTCTTTTCAGTGAGAAGGTCTCAGAGCTTTATGTACACAGTGCCACTTCTCTTCTTTTTTTTTTTAATTTTTATTTTTACTTTATTTTTATTGTACAATACTGTATTGGTTTTGCCATACATTGACATGAATCCACCACAGGTGTACATGAGTTCACAAACATGAACCCCCCTCCCACCTCCCACCCCATATCATCTCTCTGGATCATCCCCGTGCACCAGCCCCAAGCATCCTGTATCCTGCATCGAACATAGACCGGTGATTTGTTTCTTACCTGATAGTATACATGTTTCAATGCCATTCTCCCAAATCATCCCACCCTCTCCCTCTCCCTCAGAGTCCAAAAGTCCGCTCTACACATTTGTGTCTCTTTTGCTGTCTTGCATACAGGGTCGTCATTGCCATCTTTCTAAATTCCATATGTATGTGTTAGTATACTGTATTGGTGTTTTTCTTTCTGGCTTACTTCACTCTGTATAATCGGCTCCAGTTTCATCCATCTCATTAGAACTGATTCAAATGTATTCTTTTTAATGGCTGAGTAATACTCCATAGTGTATATGTACCACAGCTTTCTTATCCATTCATCTGCTGATGGACATCTAGGTTGCTTCCATGTCCTGGCTATTATAAACAGTGCTGCAATGAACATTGGGGTACATGTGCCTCTTTCAATTCTGGTTTCCTCAGTGTGTATGCCCAGCAGTGGGATTGCTGGGTCATAAGGCAGTTCTATTTGCAATTTTTTAAGGAATCTCCACACTGTTCTCCATAGTGGCTGAACTAGGCAAAACACTCTCCAACATAAACCACAGCAGGATCCTCTATGATCCACCTCCCAGAATTCTGGAAATAAAAGCAAAAATAAACAAATGGGATCTAATTAAAATTAAAAGCTTCTGCACAACAAAGGAAAATATAAGCAAGGTGAAAATACAGCCTTCTGAATGGAGAAAATAATAGCAAATGAAGCAACTGACAAACAACTAATCTCAAAAATATACAAGCAACTTATGCAGCTCAAGTCCAGAAAAATAAACAACCCAATCAAAAAATGGGCCAAAGAACTAAATAGACATTTCTCCAAAGAAGACATACAGATGGCTAACAAACACATGAAAAGATGTTCAACATCATTCATTATTAGAGAAATGAAAATCAAAACCACAATGAGGTACCACTTCACACCAGTCAGAATGGCTGCAATCCAAAAGTCTGCAAGCAATAAATGCTGGAGAGGGTGTGGAGAAAAGGGAACCCTCTTACGCTTCTCTTCTAAATACCAGAAGCACTACATATATCCTATTAAGAATGCTAACTCCTGTCACAGGAAAATTCTAGAGTGTAGCATTGAGCCCTTGAAGGATAATGTAGAAGAAGTTGAAAAGTGATTAAGTTTGCAAGCTATCAAATCAGTGGCACTCAGAAAAAGATAAAATGTAAGAGAAGGAATAATTTCTTAATTTGAACAAGTTAAACTGTTTCCACTGAATAAAGAAGAGGCCACTTTCAGGCAAATACAAAATGAAGAGTCAGACATTATAGCATAATTAAATGAAAATCTTATGTAATTGTTCAGTCATGTCTCCACATTAAAATATCTGTAGAGCAAGGTGGAAGGTGAGTGTGTAGTCGGAACTGAAATTGTAGACATATATTAAAAGTATGCACTGCAGAAAGAAAAACCTAAAATACCTCAATCTCTCTTCATGCTGATTAAAGAAATATTGATTCAGTCTTCCTCTACAGTATTCTGACTTGGTCAAAATTTTCAAGATATTTCCAGTGGATGTGATTCTAAATATTGAAACAACATATTGAGATTTATTACCTTTCAGGGTAGTAAATTATGTAATATGGAAGACCAAAAACATCACTGTTATAGACCAAGGAGTTTTTCTTTTGCGCTGTTGTCCTGAATCTGAATAGATTTAATCATGGCAGACATTACTTGGAGGTAGTAGTGGAAACAAACTTAAATGGGTAGAATTAGCCATTAGTTCCAGGTGAATTCTGGGCAATTGGGAGAGTTGAGGGAGTTACGTTGCACTGGATCATAATAGAATCTAGCTTATGCCATTAGTGAAACCCAGTAAGGCAGGCATTTTTCTGGACCAAGAGATGGGTGAAGTTTCCTTTTATAATAAGAATGATGTCACTTTTCTATATTTTAATGGTTATTTTACACAAGCCCTTTGGCCATATTTCTATGCTGGAACAGATTCTGAAACTAAAAAATCTCTTTAGTAACAGATTATGAAAGATAAAGAACATGGGAAACAACTGTTTTATTTTCTATCAGTCTGTGCATGTAATTTAGCCAGTACATCTAGCCTCAGGAATTTATATTGTTTTATGCTAAAAAAGATATATTTTTCTTCTTTATTTTCAACAACTATAAAAACATACAATACCAGTTTCATGGAGGTTATAGGCACAGTTGTCAAGTGCTTTGAAATTCTAAAATATTTGAGAATTATATTACTTAACATCTGTGATGATTAATTTCACAGGTGAACTTGACTAGGCTATGATACACAGATATTTTGTTAAACCCCAGTCTAAGTGTCACTGCAAAGGTGTTTTGCAGTTGGGTTTAACATTTAAGTCAATAACTCTGAGTAAAGCACATCACCCTTCTTAACATGGGTGGGCCTCATCCAATTAGTTGAAGGCCTTAAGAGAAAAAAAGACTGAGATTTCCCAAAGGAGAAGTGGTTCAGCCTGTGGTCTGCCTTCAGGCTGGAATTGTAGCATCAACTTTTCACCTTCTCCAGGCTGTCAGCCTACCCTGTAGATTTTGGACCTGCCAGCCTTCATAATCATATAAACCAGGTCCTTTTAAAAAAATCTCTCTTTATATATAAAACACATTCTATTGATCCTTTTTCTCTGGAGAACCCTAATACAGTATCTATCTGCCTATTTTTTTTTTAAACAAAGACTGTAGTGAGCCACTGTAGTGTCGTTGGTTTTAAACCCCTTTTCTAAAAATTTCACCTTCAGGAAGGATTGAAGAGGGAAACACCACTCCCCAGTGCACCTCATTGAAATGTTTATGGCATAATAAATACATGGTGGCTAAATGAGGAGCCTTTTAGAAATAGCTACTGACCTTAATAAAAAAGAAAAGAAAAGAAAAAAGACTCAGATAACCATGAACTTTGGTGAATCAATGCCATAAAGCATCTTTAAACCTAAAATTAGAATGGTTGCTAAAAACAAACAAACAAAAAACCCTGAAACCCTTTGCTTTGGGATGAAGCTACCTTTGGACAACCTCAGAAGTGATGACAACTTAACTCTTCTCTAAGATTGAAGGCGGGAGGAGAAGGGGACGACAGAGGATGAGATGGTTGGATGGCATCACCAACTCGATGGACATGAGTTTGAGTAAGCTCTGGGAGTTGGTAATGGACAGGGAAGTCTGGTTTGCTACAGCCCATGGGGTCGCAAAGAGTCAGACATGACTGAGTGACTGAACTGAAATGAACTGAAATGTTAGTTGCTCAGTCGTGTCTGACTCTTTGTGACCCCATGGACTGTAGTCTGCCAAGCTCATTTGTCCATAAAATTCTCAGTGATGAGAATACCTAAGCCGGTTGCCATTCTCTTCTCCAGGGAATCTTGCTGATCCAGGGATCAAACTCAGGTTTTCCACATTGCTGGAAGATTCTTTACGATCTGAGCCACCTGGGAAACCAATCCTTCTCTAAACTCCCTCGAATGGATTCTAATAAGGGCTACACTCCACCCCAACTGCCCTATGTTATTTTTGCACTAAGTTTAAACAGCATTGGATTGGAAAACATATTGAAGTTTGTGGCAGTATTTCAAAGTCAAATACTTAGTCATATCATCTAAAAAAATCTGTTTACAAACTTTAAATTCATGTTTTTGGAACAATATTTCATGGAAAGATAAAATGATGAATGATGAAAATAAAATCTGGATTGCCAGCTTAAATTAAGTAACTTAGAGCACACATCCCCACTATGGGTAATAGTTTCAGCAATTTGGGAGAATTAAAGATCATGATTAAGGAATGTTTGTGAAATGTAATTTTAATAACTTAAGCTTCCCAGGTGGTGCTAGTGGTAAAGAACCCACCTGCCAATGCAGGAGATGTAAAAGAACAGGTTAAATCCCCAAGTCAGAAAGATCCCAAGGAGGAGGGCATGGCGACCTGCTCCAGTATTCTTGCCTAGAGAATCCCATGGACAGAGGAGGTTGGCAGCCTGCAGTCCATAGGGTAGTATAGAGTAGAACACAACTGAAGTGATTTAGCATGAACACACACAACCCCATAATATAAAATAGATAATATAAAACATCAGCTGATGTTTACTTAAGAGTGTCACAAGTCCAACAAAGCACCAAATGTAGTGAACAAGAGATTGTTCATGTTACTTTTTATGGAAAATGTGAAGTATAGAAATCAGTCAACAAAGGCAAGATAAGAAACAACTAGATATTCTCCCCTAATATCTTATTTATTTTATGAAAGGGAGGAAACAAGAATTTATCTGATTTTGTTACTTCTTTCCTTTACATCACAGACATTACCCATTTAATATATCTTCTATCATAAAGGCCATTGCAAAGTTGCTATTTATCTCCCAATAGAGTAAATATGAAAGTTGTAAGCAAATCCATCTGTACATGCCTATTGGTACTTGACGTTTGTAAAATAGAATCATTAAAACAACAGAACCAGCAGATTAAAAACCAAAACAAGTGTGTATAAATGCACACCACAGTGGCCACATCTCATTCCTCGGGTTGGAATATTTGGACAATCCCTTAGATTGTCTTGCATTTTGTGTTGTATATTCTGAATGGGATGGATAACCTGCTTAGTTGCTCAGTTGTATTCAACTCTTTTTAATCCGTGGATTGTAGCCTCCAGGCTCCTCTGTCCATTCTTGCCTCTTCCCAGGCAAGAATACAGGAATGGGTTGCCATTTCCTTCTCAAGAGGATCTTCCTGACCTGGGGATTGAACTCAGGTCTCCTGCATTGCAGGCAGATTTTTTTTTAATTGTCTGAGCTATGAGGGAAGCCTGGGATAGATAGACGTATGTCTGAAAATGACTTTGTGGTAACCAGAGTGTGTGCGCGCACGTTAGTTCCTGTGTTGGTTATCTGATGACAAGTTTGCAAGCAAACAATGGCTTTATCTGCCTGGCACAACTTTTCCAGGCTTTGCCCTTCCTCCTTGCTTCTATTCCTATTTAGATACTTTTAATATTTTCCTGACATCTGTCATTGTTGGGAAGCTTTCCTAAGATGAAACAGAGTTCTCAACAAAAATTCTGAAGCAAGGAGACAGAGAAAATTTGGTGTCTTGGCTTGTCAGATACAAAGCTTTGAGGAGGTGTTATCTTTATTTACTGATGAATCAACTAGAAAAACGAAGAGTTCCAGAACCCAGTCAGAAGAAAAATACATAAAAATAATTGAGTGAAAGTGAAGAGCAAAGCAGAAGCAGACGTACAAAGAGACACATAGGGATGAAGTTTTGAGGTACATTTTTATCAGTTTCATGATGTTTCCTAGCATCCTTTATTTTAATTGTTGCATTTTTCTCAAGTTATATATCACATTTAATTTCTGTCCTTGCAAATGGATGGCATTGTAGGCACAATTTCCCAAACTCAGTTCAGTTCAGATCAGTTCAGTTCAGTTCAGTCACTCAGTCGTGTCTGACTCTTTGCAACCCCACGAATCGCAGCACGCCAGGCCTCCCTGTCCATCACCAACTCCCGGAGTTCACTCAAACTCATGTCCATAGAGTCGGTGATGCCATCCAGCCATCTTGTCCTCTGTCGTCCCCTTTTCCTCCTGCCCCCAATACCTCCCAGCATCAGAGTCTTTTCCAATGAGTCAATTCTTCGCATGAGGTGGCCAAAGTACTGGAGTTTCAGCTTTAGCATCATCCTTTCCAAAGAACACCTGGGACTGATCTCCTTTAGAATGGGACTCGTTGGATCTCGTTGCAGTCCAAGGGACTCTCAAGTCTTCTCCAACACCACAGTTCAAAAGCATCAATTCTTCGACGCTCAGCCTTCTTCACAGTCCAACTCTCACATCCATACATGACCACAGGGAAAACCATAGCCTTGACTAGATGGATCTTTGTTGGCAAAGTAATGTCTCTGCTTTTGAATATGCTATCTAGGTTGGTCATAACTTTCCTTCCAAGGAGTAAGTGTCTTTTAATTTCATGTCTGCAATCACCATCTGCAATCACCATCTGTGGGCCATAAATGGGAAGTTTTCAACAACATATCCATGCACATTGAAATGGTAAGGAACTTTTAAAAATACTTCCACCTATAATTTATGATGTTGGGAAATGTTTTGTCCATTCAATTATTTTTTTACTGCTACATGCAGAGTTTTATTTGATGTTGAAATTCTAATATTCATTTATTTGTATTTATGTATAGTGAGATTAATATAAAATGTGCTGCTCACTTTTTTTGACTCTTGTTTCTTTTGCATTGATTCTGAATTTTTTTTCAAGAAGGCAATGTACATTGTTTGTTTTCTCTGCCATCTTTAGGTCACTAGGGTAAGGTTTTATGTTGCTTCCTTCCTTATCCCCCTCTAATACAGGCACATATTCTTCAGTTTCTTGATCTGTTTTTGGGCAAATCAGTATCTAGTGTGTTTAAAACACCTTGAGTGCTTTTTGCAGTTAGGCTAGTATCAAGGTCCTGAATTAATGTGTATTGTATTTTGACCATGTGTGCTCAGCCACTCAGTTGTGTCCAACTCTTTGCAACCCCACAGACTATAGCTGTCATTCTTCTCTATCTATGGGATTTTTCAGGCAAGAATACTGGAGTGGGTTGCTATGCCTTCCTCCAAGGGATCTTCCCAACACAGGGATCAACCTATGTCTCTTGCATCGGCAGGCAGATCTTTACCACTGAGCCACCCGAGAAGCTCTATATTTTGGCCATTATATGTATTTTTTTTTTTTTTTGTACTTTATTAGTTTGGAATAGAGAAGGGCTAAAATGTTTAAGCATGGCTATTAATATCCAATATTGTTTGAGAAATATCATCAAATACTATTAACAAGGAAATATGACTGAGTTTAAATACATTTTTAAATTTATTGTATTTGTGGTAAGAGTGTTAAATCATTCATGTCTGTGATGTATACAGAATTAGAATATGGGTGATGGGGGAGGAGGATGACAGCTACTTCAGTCTTAAAAAACATGTTTTCTCATTAATCTATGGAATGCATAAAATATACATTCTGTGTGGTTCTTTTGACTTTTGGAGTGTCTGAATTAATATAACAAAATATTTGAAACTAATTTTACAAAAGAGTGTACAGCTGATCCCATGCTTACTTGTTCAGTTGCTCAGTGGTGTCTGACTCTGTGACCCCCATGTATTGTAACACTCCAAGCTTCCCTGTCCTTCACTGTCTCTCTGAATTTGCTCAAACTCATGTCCACTGAGTCAGTGATGCCATCCAACCATCTGATCCTCTGTTGTCCCCTACTCCTCCTGCCTTCAAGCTTTCCTAGCATCAGGGTCTTTTCCAATGAGTTGGCTCTTTACATCAGGTGGCCAAAGTAGTGAAGTTTCAGCTTCAGTGTCAGTCCTTCCAATGAATATTCAGGACTGATTTCTTTTAAGATTGACTTGTTTGATCGCCTTGCAGTTCAAGGGACTCTCAATAGTCTTCTCCAGGACCACAGTTTGAAAGCATTCATTTTCTGGTGCTCAGGCTACTTTATGGTCCAACTCACATCCATATATGACTACTGGAAAAACCATAGCCTTTGTTGTCAAAGTGATATCTCTGCTTTTTAAAGCACTATCTAGTTTTGTCACAGCTATTCATCCAAGAAGCAAGAGTCTTTTAAGTTTGTGACTGCAGTCATCGTCCACATTGAATCTGGAGACCAAGAATATGAGATCTGACACTGTTTCCACTTTTCCCCCATCTATTTGCTTCATGCTTACTACTCTTCACAAAAATTAGAAATAACAATAGAAATGGAATTTTTATACACAGAAAAATTTCCCCCATTTATATTTATTTAACTGGTTTTAAAATCAAATGATAACTAATGAACTTTTTAAATGACTTATAGTAGCACATTTTAAATGCATAAATTTTACTAAAAATTAAGTAAGGCAGAGATAAAGAGATGATAAGACAAAAGGTTAGAATATTAACATACTAAAAGAGTTAATTGTATATTAAATAAATATTGTAGTTAAACATGTGAATTCTAAATCCTAGTGCTTTGCTTGACTTCACATCTTTTATATTTCAATAGTGTTTGTCCTTGATAAATTACTAAATTCTCTGATGCAGCTTCTTTTAATATAACATAAATATAATAGTACCTGTCAAACAGAGATCTTATGAAAATAGATTGAGAAAATACAATTAAAGGACACAGCAAAGTTCCGTATATAATTATAATAAACATTTTTCTGCATTATTATGCAACTTTTTATAATTAGAAAGAAAACTTAGTTGAGGTCATCTTGTCATTCATCTATACTAAATCTTCTTTAATGTCAATTTTTCAATATAAGATTTGGAAATTACAATTGTCTTGTTTTCCTGGCAACTTGCTGTTGTTATTTACTGAATTCTTGTCATGTGATTGGCCAAACACCTTTGTGCTTATGTATTCAACTGTAATTTTTTATTGAAAAGCTGTATGTAAGTATAAATCCTTGCTACTGCTTTTGCTAAGTGACAAACACGATAAACACACAGATGAAGTAGTTTGATGGCCTATTTACATACTGTTTCTCTCCACAAGGGGAAAAACAATGGGTTCATACGTAGAAGCTCCTGGGCTAATGAAAATTTGATTATTTTAGGAGCATTAGAAACATGAGTAAATGTCCATGAAATATCAAAATACTGATATTGATAACATTGTTTGTTTCTGGAAAAATTAAAAAAATGTGCTGTGAACCTTTTGCCTTAATTTTTTTTTAAAATGTATCTCTTCTGTCTTGTAATTTTCTATCAGCTCATGGACTCCAAAATGTAATGAAACAAGTTCTATATGGAGTTAGTGGAGAGAAAAACAATAAGCAACATTAGTGAAATTGTCACAGACCTGCCTAAAGATATGGTTTGTGCAGATAATGTTTTCAATTCTCTTTCTCACCATTGCTTGTATCTCTCTAATGTTTATGTTCCAGCTGCCTCCTTGCCCATGTGAAAAATATTGGTTGGGAGAGGAATAGCACTGAGGAAAAATATTGATACATAAACCATGTGTTTATCTTTAGTTCATTAAAATTTACATTCACTACCAATGGAAAAAAAATAATGTTGTTCTAAAAGACAGATTTCAGATAATGGGACTCCATTTTGCCAAATGGTAATGATGTAGTAACTCTATGTTCAGTTGACTAGGTACCACCAGAATAACGAGATAAAAATAGTACTTTATGAAAAAATTGATCTGTACTTGCCATTCATTAAAAAGTAAGACAGCAAAGTTTAAGGCTAGATGATCCACACACTTCATTCAGAAGCATGAAAGATATATATTAAGAAACCAGAGAGGAAATAAAGGAGAGTGTGAGGGAGGAAAGTACTAATGTAATACAGACAAGTGCTTAAAGTGATTTGTGAATTATTTTGTTCAGTGAGCATATGCCATGGCATAAAAATGAGATGGGAGATGTTAACATGGCTTTGTCTTAGTTCAACTCATTCCCCTGTGTCTCTCATAGTGTGATAGTCTAACTTTCCTGAATGAGATTCCAGTATTTAAAGAAACTGAAGAAAATTTTGTGCATGTCTCCAAAACCAAGTTACTCCACAGTGGGCTCAGCCAACAAGCTGTAATCTATTCTGTTGCAGGCAAAAAAAAGAAAGCAAGTGGGGAAGACTTGTTGTTAGATGGCTCTGAATATACTTCATGAATTATTTAACAGTGTGCCAATGAGTAACTCTGCTTATAAGAAATGTCTGCCTTACGAGTAGACATTAGGACCTAATTACCATGTGGAGAACACCCAGTCTCCCATCTGGTAGCATATAGCTTCTGAAAACTCGTATGTTTACAAAGTTTGGCTACAGCTATTTGTTAGTTTTGACACCATTGGAAAAGACCCTGATGCTGGGAGGGATCGGGGGCAGGAGGAGAAGGGGATGACAGAGGATGAGATGGCTAGATGGTATCACCGACCTGATGCACATGAGTTTGGGCGAACTCCGGAAGTTGGTGATGGACAGGGAGGCCTGGCGTGCATGGGGTCGCAAAGAGTCAGACATGACTGAGCAACTGAACTGAACTGATACATTGAACTGGTACAAGTAGTTCAAAAATTTTAAAGAAGTTCTTGTAAACAAAATAATGAATGAAAGCTTTTAAACTGTGGTGTTGGAGGACTCTTAAGAGTCCCTTGGAATGCAAGGAGATCAAACTGGTCAATCCTAAAGGAATCAGTCCTGAATATTCTTTGGAAGGGCTGATGCTGAAGCTGAAACTCCAATACTTTGGCCATCTGATGCAAAAAACTGACTCACTGGAAAAGACCCTATTGCTGGGAAAGATTGAAGGAAGTGAGAGAAGGAAAAACAGAGCATGAGATCGTTGCATGGCATTACTGACTCAATGGACATGAGTTTGAGCAAGCTCCGGGAGTTGGTGATGGACAAGGGAGGCCTGGTGTGCTGCAGTCCATGGAGTCGCAAAGAGCTGGACACGACTGAGTGACTGAACTGAACTGAACTGAACTGAACTGAAATGCTATGTTAAAAAATGCTTCGTAAAGAGATATCAAGGCTTCCCAAGTGGCTCACTAGTAAAGAATCTGCCTGAAATGCAGGAGACTCAGGTTAGATCCTTGGGTCGAGAAGATTCACTGGAGGAGAGCATGGCAATTCACTCCAATATTCTTGTTTGGAAAATCCCATGGATTGGGAGATGGGCAGGCTACAGTTCATAGGACCTGCAAAGTGTCATTAGGCAGTCAATTAATCAGAATATTTCACCAAAACATTATTTTTTTATATCTTCAATGAAAATTGTTCAAAATAGGATATAAAAATTATTTTAGGTTTAATTTAGAAATAATATAGAATTTTAATGGGTTGACTATTCTATTTTTCAGTATAAAAGCACACTGCAAAAATTAATCATTCACTGTCAGTGTCTTTTCCAGAGTGGATGCTAAGGTTCAGCTCACAGTTGGAGCCTCTGACAGTGTGCAGAGGCATGGGGAAGTAGAATGGTTATTAGCTCCTCTTTGCAATATTTCATGAAGTTTCATTGTAGTGGAGTGAGACTGAAGAGTCAGCTCATCACCATACTCCATGATACTACTCTAGCCTAGAATTCCTGTACCATCTCCTTCCACGGAAAGACAGCCTCCACTCAGCTGGCCAGCACCACCCAGTGGAAGAAGTCTACTATTGCCTGCTTCTACCAAGAAAATGTGTGGCTTGCCTGGCTTTGAAGTGAAGTGAAGTGAAGTGAAGTTGCTCAGTCGTGTCCGACTCTTTGAGACCTCATGGACTGTAGCCTACCGGACTCCTCCGTCCAGGCAAGAATACTGGAGTGGGTTGCCATTTCCTTCTCCAGGGGAACTTCCCAACCCAGGGATCGAACGTGGATTTCGCGCATTGTAGGCAGACACTTTACAGTCTGAGCCACAAGCATAAATAAGTTATGATTGTTATTTTGGTGGGTGGATTTAGAACAGGCTTCGTATTACCAAAATGGTTTCTGTTTGTTAGGCCGCCATTTTCACATATTTAAGCTCAGAAGAAAAGGCTTTTCTTGAAGGGGTGTGTGTGTGTGTGTGTGTGTGTGTGTGTGTGTGTGTGTGTGTGTGTGTGTGTGTGTGTCAGTTTCAGGCTGCAGCCTTCTATAATGCTCTGTCTAGGATATGTGGAAGGAAAAAATACCCAGAGTGTTTACTATGTCATTCCTCAAGTCCCGAAGCCCCTAGGCACTCTACCTTCTTCTTTCCAACTTTCAGAGTCTGCCTATGGTTGTTTATTATGTTATATTCAGGACATTTTGTTCATAAGAGGGAGAAGCTGGGAGGGATAGAGCTAATTTCTCTTGTTGGAACCAGATGTGTAAGGATTGAACATTAATAATGCATTCATTATATTGAATGAAATCTTCAAACTATATGCAAATGACAAAATATTTATTTTGAATAAGGGCTTTTTGTTTTATTTTTTAAAAATATTGTCATGTTCCACATATTTGCAAAACTAAAATAAAGTCTTTCAAATTCAAAGTTTGCAGTTTTGACATCTTTGCTAGCCATGCCCAAATAGAAATATTACATGTGGGACTTTGAGAATATTAATTATGCCATTTTCTTCATTAATATTCTTGGGATCAACTCCTGCTGTGTTCTATGATTACTTTTCTGGAATTTAATATCATCTATGTGAACTGATAAGACATCTTTAAAGTTTTGTGTTGCCTTAAATGTTTTGATATTTTATGGGATAGACTTTAATACTACAATGAAAATGTGCAGGGCTTTATTTAAATATTTTAAAGGTTTTCAAAGACTCATAAAAATGACAAATAAGTTCATACTGTGTTCATGTTAATTTTTGTAATATTCTCTAAGATTTTAAAGCTAACTCAATTTTGCTTCAATTTCCATGCTTTTTCACATGAAAGTTCAACCAATTCATATATCTTCTATTTACATGCATAGTACTTTACTTCTAACCAGGAAATGCTTAGTATATCTATGTTCTGAGAACTTATCCAATCATAATCATTGAAAAAAATGATGTGGTCAATATATATATATGATATATAGAATTATATGTATGCTTACTTATTTTTATGATTAAATCAGATAATTTTTTCAAGAAAAAAACAAAAAACATGCAAAGATTGTGGGTATCAAAGTTATTGGTCTTTCCTTTAATATAGTGAGCAGTATTTCACGAAGGCATTCATTTGTTCATATTCAAAACAGTAAGTCAAACCCATTGTCACACCATCCTTGTCAACTTTTCCTCTCTCTTTTTGAAGTATGCATATATGTGAGTGCATTCATGAACATCTCTATTTCATAAAGACATAAATGGATACAAGGAAAACCTGAATACATTGATTAATGACTGTCTCCTATTATTTCACCTGACAGTATTTAAGAACTGTGGCAAGAAGCTTTCAAATTGTGATTTCTAGAGGACTTTAAATAGCTTATAGCATGTGAGCCCACTCAATTGTCCCATCTTAACTTCAAGTACCTAAAAACAAAAGGGGGAAAAACAATGAGAAATGAGAGACATACAGTATATGTACATACATACATTATGTACATGTATGTACAGACATACATTATGCACATGTATGTACAGACATACATTATGTACATTATGTACAGACATACATTATATTATATAGGGGAATAAAGAAAAAAAAAAAAAAACAGTTTCCTCTATTGGACTATAATTGGACCCAAGGCAGTATGTTTTCAGTATTTCGGTCTTCTTCCTATCAAATAATGTAGCTGACAATAGTGGCAATAGTAGTGAATTTTGGGGGCCATGTCTTATCTTCTACAGGCTCTGCCTGTTTTCAGCAATTTAATCACATACAAAAATAATTTGTGTAGAGTATCAGAATATAACTAAACTCTTTGTGTATGTGGTCCAGTAGTCCAACAGTACTCTAACAACGGTCCTCAGCTTTTTGGCACCAGGGGCCAGCTTTGTGGTGAAGACAATTTTCCCATGGACCTCAGTGGGGAAGGACGGTTTCGGGATTATTCAAGTGCATTATATTTATTGTGCACTTTATTTCTGCTTTTATTATATCAGACAACTTCAGATAATCAGACATTAGATCCTGAAGTTTGTGGACCCCTACTCTAATGGATCAACAATTATACATAATTTTTCCCCAAGAAAGCAGGGTCTCAGTTCCACAGAACTGTTTGTTTAATAATGTTTACATTTGCACTAGGGACTTACTTACCCTCCTATCCTACATTGAGGGCTCACAGTTCTCATTATTATTGATGTATCTGCCTCATCTTATTTGAGGTAATTAGTTTTTCTAGTGCTAGTTATCAAATTATTCTTGTGGACAAATCTTGTTGTCCTGTACTAATCTCATTTATTTTCTTAAAATACCTGAATTCAAAATTAAAGTTTCACAATATGTATATTCTGACTTATGTTTTACCTTTTCAAAGAAGAAATAATTGTTAAGCAACATTTAGTGAAGAAAGGCCATATACATGATAAACCTATTCACATTTGTTATTTCCTTAAATATTATCTTAAGCATTAATAAATATAATATAAGTAACTATATCCAGTTATATGCCATTTAAGCAATGAGTTAGGATTCAAAGCCAGTAGTCTTTAAACTCCCATTTCACATCTCATATTATATCTGTCAAATAAATTCCCAAATCATTAAGAGCATGGATATATTTCACGGTTTTCAAAATTAGAGAATAAACACACCTTTACAAAAGCAGTATATAAGCATCTCTTTCCCTCTCAGTCTCTTTCTCCACACACAAACATTACATATTTTCTGTAATTCTGATTGCCTACCTAAACTTAATCTGATCTCTGCATTGCCATTAATTAAAGTTAATGTATTCATATATACCAGCTGGTCTAACTACCTAAGTATTAACAAATTACAATTTTTTTTTATCAACTCTAAATTAATGAGTTATCCATTTCAATCATGTTAACTAAGGTTGTTGCTGGAATTAATTTTACTATTTAAGCGTATTTTTATGTAACTAGATTTTCTTTTCCTCTCACACAAATAAAACAATTTTCTCAATAACATATGACTGCAGCTAATGGGGAAGAGAAGGACTTTGTTTCAATTCTATATTTTATCCTTGACTGAGAGATCAGTTCAGTTCAGTCTCTCAGTCATATCCGATTCTTTGAGACACCGTGGACTGCAGCATGCCAGGCCTCCCTGTCCATCACTATCTCCCAGAACCTACTCAAACTCATGTCAGCGATGCCATCCAATCATCTCATCCTCTGTTGTCCCCTTCTCCTCTTGCCTTAAATCTTTCCCAGCATCAGGGTCTTTTCAAACAAGTCAGTTTTTTGCATTAGGTGGCCACAGTATTGGAGTTTCAGCTTCAGCATCAGTCCTTCCAATGAATATTCAGGACTGATTCCTTTAGGACTGACCAGTTTGATGGACTGGTTGGATCTCCTTGATGTCCAAGGAACTCCCAAGAGTCTTCTCCAACACCACAGTTCAAAAGCATCAATTCTTCAGTGCTCAGCTTCCTTTATGGTTCAACTCTCACATCCATACATGACTACTGGAAAAACTATACCTTTGACTAGACAGAACTTTGTTGGCAAAATAATGTCTCTGTTTTCTAATATGCTGTCTAGGTTTTTCATAACTTTTCTTCCAAGGAGCAAAAATCTTTTAATTTCATGGCTGCAGTAACCATCTGCAGTGATTTTGGAGCCCCCCAAAATAAAGTCTGTCACTGTTTCCCCATTTATTTGCCATGAAGTGATGGGACCAGATGCCATGATCTTAGTTTTCTGAATGTTGAGTTTTAAGCCAACTTTTTCACTCTCCACTTCCATCAAGAGGCTTTTTAGCTCTTTTTCATTTTCTGCCATAAGGGTGGTATCATCTGTATATCTGAGGTTATTGATATTTCTCCTGGTAATTGTGATTTCAGCTTGTGCTTCATCCAGCCCAGTGTTTCTCATGATGTACTCTGAGTATAAGTTAAATAAGCAGGGTGACAATATACAGCCTTGACGTACTCCTTTCCCAATTTGGAACCAGGCTGTTATTTCATGTCCAGTTCCAACTGTTGCTTCGTGGCCTGCATACTGATTTCTCAAGAGGCAGGTCAGGTGGTCTGGTATTCCCATCTCTTTCAGAATTTTCCACAGTGTATTGTGATCCACACAGTCAAACGCTTTGGTGTAGTCAATAAAGCAGAAATAGATGTTTCTGTGGAACTCATGCTTTGTTGATGATCCAGTGGATGTTGGCAATTTGATCTCTGGTTTCTCTGCCTTTTCTAAATCTGGCTTTGAACATCTGGAGGTTCACAGTTCACATACTGTTGAAGACTGGATTGGAGAATTTTGAGCATTATTTTGCTAACATGTGAGATGAGTGCAATCGTGTAGTAGTTTGAGCGCCTACCGTCTTGCTGGTGCTTCTTTGCCCTTGAATGTGGGGCATCTTCTCAAAGTTGCTCCAGTGCAGCGCAGCCAAAAAATGAAAGTGCAAGTCGCTCAGTCCTTTTCAACTCTTTGCGACACCAGGGACTAGTCTTGAAGCCAGATTACTAGTGTGGGTAATTTTTCCCTTCTTCAGCAGATCTTCCCAATCCAGGAATCGAACAGGGGTCTCCTGCATTGCCTGTGGATTCTTTACAAACTGAGCTATCGGGGAAACCCCGACTGAGAGAGATCCCCATAATAATAATAAACATGGTAAAAAATAAATAGATTTTTATAAATTGCATTGTGAAAATCCATGATTTAGAGACTAATCCAGTGCAGCATATTATGCAACTTATTGTGAAATTTTATGAGTTATTATCAGTTCTTAGAGGCTTACCAAGTGCCCCTGTTGTCACACTTCATGATTTACTGAGAACTACAGAAAAGCTTATCATACAATTTGATAGTGAAATTCTGATTTACTGTGAAATAGTTGTTCCAATCTGTTTCTACAATGGGAAGAGTTTATCTAATGTTTCCTAATTATAGACAAGCTTCATCAGATGCTTCATTTTCAAAGCAGATAATATCTCTAAGAAAGCTCTGAATACTTCTTTTGCAGAGGAAAATCTGTCCCCTGAAAATGATCATTTATCCTAATTTCTATAAACTTTCAAGTCTGTAAGTCAGCCCTAAGAAAATGAAAGGCTGCTACTACTTTGTTTGATAATGTACCACAATAACACATCAATTGATGAAACAGTTATTTCTCAAAAGACTAAAGCTCATTTTTTCAAAACACAATGAAGCTGTTATCTTTGCAAAAAATAAATTTCTAATTATTTTCATAAGACTTGGCTTATCTCTTTTTTCCTACTTTCACCTGACATCAATCAAAACTGTAAGGGATAATTCTAGAGTAAGCATAATTGTACATTTGCAAACTGCTATTAAAACTATGTTATGCTTTGGTAACATGTATGTCCATGTTGGATCTTCTGTTTTCTTTTGCATCAAATGTATGAGGAAATGCTGTAACATGAAAAGATTTTCCGGTTGGTAAACTGCGTTTCTTTTTGTTGAAGTCTTTTTTTTTTTTTTTTAGTTTTAACTTTATGCAAACTGAACCACTGTTAATTATGTTTAATAGCAAACTTGTGACTTAACCCTTGAATGAACATACAATTTTAATGCCTACTTATCTGAAAACTAAACTAGGGCAATTATGGCTTATTTTACTTAATCCATGCATATGCATTGATGTAAAAGTCATTATAAATGTAAAGATAGTATCAAATTATGGAAATGAATATATACTCATATATGATGTCATTCATAATTTGTGGAATGCCTGTCAGGCACCATATATGATGTAGAGGCATATTTTAAAACAGGGAGCTGATCTTTCATCACTGGGAGTGAAAAAAAAGAGAGAAATCTTTGGGGAAATTTTATAGTGAAGAAAAAAAGAAGTAATTAAAAAGCAAACCAAAAATAATAAGATCCAAAGAGTAGCATTAGTAACAAGTAGTGAGGAGAGTGAAAAAGTTGGCTTAAAGCTCAACATTCAGAAAACGAAGATCATGTCATCTGGTCCCATCACTTCATGGGAAATAGATGGGGAAACAGTAGAAACAGTGTCAGACTTTATTTTTGGGGGGGCTCCAAAATCACTGCAGATGGTGACTGCAGCCATGAAATTAAGACACTTACTCCTTGGAAGAAAAGTTATGACCAACCTAGATAGCATATTCAAAAGCAGAGACATTACTTTGCCGACTAAGGTCCGTCTAGTCAAAGCGATGGTTTTTCCTGTGGTCCTGTATGGATGTGAGAGTTGGACTGTGAAGAAGGCTGAGCGCCGAAGAATTGATGCGTTTGAACTGTGGTGTTGGAGAAGACTCTTGAGGGTCCCTTGGACTGCAAGGAGATCCAACCAGTCCATTCTGAAGGAGATCAACCCTGGGATTTCTTTGGAAGGAATGATGCTAAAGCTAAAGCTCCAGTACTTTGGCCACCTGATGCGAAGAGTTGACTCATTGGAAAAGACTTCGATGCTGGGAGGTATTGGGGGCAGGAGAAGAAGGTGATGACCCAGAATGAGATGGCTGGATGGCATCACGGACTCGGTGGACATGAGTCTGAGTGAACTCCGAGAGTTTGTGATGGACAGGGAGGCCTGGCGTGCTGCGATTCATGGGGTAGCAAAGAGTCGGACACGACTGAGCAACTGAACTGAACTGAATGAAATATCCTCCCTACAAAAAGCAGTAAGCAAACTAGTTAAATAAGATACAGACCCTATTAATTAATAATGGTATATGTCTGATATGTGTATCTGATATGTATTAGTCAGTTAATTACCACTCTGCAAACCCATGGACTGTAACTTGCCAGGCTCCTGTCCATGGAATTCTCCAGGCAAGAATACTGAAGTGGGTTGCCATTCCCTTCTCCAGGGAATCTTCCTGACCCAGGGAATTTTCCCGACCCAGGGGTTGAACCTGGGTCTCCTGCATTGCAGACAAATTCTTTACTTTCTGAGCCACTAGGGAAGCTTTTTATAAATGGTATATAATGGTATAGAAACTATAAAGTTAATACATACATGAAAGTTCATATATAAAATAAAAATGAATATGTTAGAGGAAGAGGAAAGACATTTAGTTTAATTTAAAAAAAAATTGAAGTTATGACACCAGCATCTTACCCAGTAAAGCTGAAAATGGACTAAAATTTTTTTAAAAGTCTAAAATTTCTTGAAATACATTGTGGGGTAAGACAACACTCAAAAAAAAAGGTGAAACAAGGATGAAATAGTGACCAATAACACATTTGTAACCTCTTAGGCATCCCTGATGAGAATGTAATTGAGCTTTTAACCCAATCATGACCACATATTACATGCAGGAGTTATTTCTATTAAAATGCTTTCCAAATACACTTAAACAATGCATATATGGTTTTATTAGTTTGAGACATTATGTTATTATTTGACAGACTAATTAAGGGAAACTCCAGTCGTTCAAAATACGCATACACACACAAACACATATATTAGCCAAAACTTTCACTCACACAGTTTCTCAACTAGAAACATTTGAAACATGAATTGTGGTGGTTGAAATGATCAACCTTAGTCAAGTGTTTAAGCAAGGTTGTATTGACACTTATTTATTCTACTTCATTTCCCTATGGTCTTAGACATGCTGAAAAGAGTTGATATGCAGAGTAGTCCCTGTGAACATTTTGTAGCATATGATTTCAGTCCCATTTCATCCTTCTAGTCTTCCTTGATTGCGTCAATCACTTAAATGACAGGCCAATACAGAATCAAAGAACATTTTAGGAGAATTTTGAGCAAAGAGTACACATGCTATAAAGGCCCAAAATTTTAAGCTATTCTAAAATATAAGTGCTATAGAACTGTAGCCAGTGCAGGTCCCACTGAATGGCTCATTTTACAGCATCACTTACAACACAGATTCTGTCAAAGAATATCCCAACTTAATTTCAACATATGATTCATCCTTTGTATATTGTGCACCAATGATATTCATCCTGTGCCAGTTATAAAAAAATAAGTTTCAATACGGGTTAGCTTATACAGTGTTTCTTTAATAAAGCTTTCAGAAATTATTTGTTTCATAATTTCATTTTATTGTGAATATAAAAGTAGGCTCTTAGTAGTGTGTTTATAATAAAAATAATGGCTTCAAGGGAATCATATACTCAATAGCACTCAAGTGGGTTATTGAAAAAAATAATGCCATTATTGCAATAGCAAACAGCAAACTACACAAATACTTTCTAATCTTATTTGCAATATGCATACTGTTCTATATCATGGACTTTACAAGTGTATTATTTTCTCTCACAGCAGAGAAACCATGTAAGGAGCTAAAACTTTAAAAGATTTTTTATGCCTGTGCTGATAGATTATGCATTATTAGATGTGTATTAGAGAAACACTTTTTCATGAAAAGAAATGAGTATTCTATTCATCAGAAATGTCCTTCTGCTTCTCAGACTATAGAAGATGCTTGGCTTCCAGTGTAAGCTTTTCAGCCGATTTGTTGGAGTCCTTCCAAGGACAGTCAAAATGAAATCAGAGGTTGTAGCATTTTAATATCTCTTTGAACCTAAGCATTGCTGAAGTACTCAGAAATCTGCAAGTTCACCAGCTCTCTTGTGGGCCTTTGTACAGTGTTGGTAGTTAGTTAATTATTCCCCAGTAATCAACTTTGCAGTGTAATGGCAACTGTTTATTTTATTAACTTTATCAAAGGTTGAATGAAATACTAACCTATACCAAGTGCTCAAATGAGCCTTAAACTTTTATCCAATTTATCAGAAATAGGTAGACACAAAGCATAAAATATCCATCTGAATACAGATATGAGAAAATGGATGTTTAACCGAAATAACAGTCACAAATATGTTTAAAGATTCTTTAAAAATTTCTATATACTTTATATATTGCCTGGAAGTCAATAATAGAGTAGATAACTCAATCTATCAAGACCAGAAACTCAGTTTTGCTATTGAAAGCCATGGCTGTATGACATAATAAAATAATACATTTTGTAAAGAAGTAAAAATGTGCTTACAGTTTTATAAAGGAATGTATTCACTAATAAAACTATGCTTTCTCTTTTAGATCTTACTAGCCAGGTGGGCTGCAGTCCATGGGGTCGCGAAGAGTCAGACGCTACTGAGCATCTTCCCTTTCACGCTTCACTTTCATGCATTGGAAAAGGAAATGGCAACCCACTCCAATGTTATTGCCTGGAGAATCCCAGGAACGGAGGAGACTGGTGGGCTGCCATCTGTGGGATCACACAGAGTCGGACACGACTGAAGTGACTTAGCAGCAGCAGCAGCAGCAGCAGCAGCAGCAATCTATCTCAACTGCAAAGAGATGTGCAGTCATGTGGTTTCTTCTGATATGAGACTATCATACATATTGTCCACAATGAAATGGATGATGGGTAGCAGTAGCTTCTGCCATAGAAGCTGAGTCAGAGGAAACAGATGCATTCTTAAGCACTTATGTATCATGTTCTGACCTAGAGTTTTTTTCAGGCATGTGTCTTCCACTTCAATAAAAATGGTAGCTTCTAATGGAATGCTCTTTCTCCGCTTTGTTCATCACTCTACTTTCATGATCTAGGCTCTTTCCTAGAATATAAGAATAACAGGTAAATAAATAGTTAGATGATATATAGATAGACAGATATTTGAACTAATTATTTTGATGACTGAATAATCTATGTTGTTGGGTCTTCACAACAGCCCTGAAAGGCAAATATTCTATTCAAATATTACAAATAAATGAATGTTTTCCTCTACACAATAAATGTCAATCCAAGTTATAAATTACCAATCCCAAACTTAATACTGTATGTTCCTTCACTATAATGTACTTGTTTCATTGTTAATGTATTTACACACATGATACATGATTACAGTCTATTTTAATCAAATATTTACAGATGCAACTATCATTCATTTGACAACCTTACCAATTCTAGTCTCTCTCATATTTATAATCCATATAATAACTCTATTTTGATTGTCATTTTACATGGGGGGAAAGGGGGAGGACTTCCAGCCATGGGAAAGAAAATTTTCTGTAAATTGTCAAGGTCATGAATCTAGGAAGTAGTAAACCTGGGATTTGAACTTGTGAAATCCAAGAGCATATACTCATTATGGTCATTAAACTCTTCCACCTCTCTGTGAAGTAGATTTTCAAGGTGTAGGTGGTCAGTAATGCAATGTTATCACATCAATGAATAAACTAACAGAAGAGTTGTGACTAGAATACACACAACAAAGAAGGCTCTACAAATAAATAAGTATACAAATAAATAATTTTTGAAAGAATATTTAATAACATCTGTACTAGTCTTCTTTTCTCTCACCTCAGCATCATTTTACATAGAATATTTACACTATAGTCAGAAATATGAAAGGAAAAGCCATAGTGCAATATTAGAAAAAATTGATTGCTTTCTTTCTCCTTGCAATGAAAAGGGTAAATACTGATAGTGTTTTTTTGAGCAGGATGTCAAAATTATCTACCAAACTAAAAGTTGAGGTGGTCAGAGAAAAGTTGATTATCATCTCTCTTCCTATAAACAGAAAGTCACTAATTTAAGCAGAAGAAAAGTTACCACAAATCATCTTTAATAATAATATCACATAGAAACATATTTTCATGAAGGAAAATGTACTTTCAAGTTCTCATTTTGGAAAAAGGAAAGAGAAAGCATAATTCAAAATTATTAATATTTTATGCTAAAGTTATATACCTAAGGCTAATTAAAAACTACATATAAATAATATAAAAGAATTGTGGCATATCATTGCCTTTTTTTACTCTACCTCAGCACATTACCATTGACAAAGTACTTTATATATCATTGGATTCCCAATACTTAGAACAGGGATCATATACCTAAGACACAAAGTATTGAGTGAATGAATCCTTGCATAAAACAGTGAATATATCCTAGCCATATGCTGTGACTTACTCTTCCTCTATTTATTTCTATATCCTTAAGTTTTCCTTTATTTTCACATGTATTTTGGGTTTTGAATGATACAAATTCTCAAAATATTTTTCTAACTATGATATCCATTTTGTTCTCTCTCTGAGAGTCTGAAATTTCCCTAGAGGTAGAATTCTTGTGTAGCTTTTGATCTGAATTCTATAAATTTCATGAAACATTTTGAGGATGTAGATAAATGTAAAACTTTTCTGGTTTGTATAATTTTTGAAAATTTTAGATCATACTTAAAAGGGCTCTTGAGATGTCTTCACTATAAATGAAAGCACACAAACTAACTGAATTTGAAAATAGTTTTACTAATACTGTTAGTCTTCAGTGCACTGCCAAACCATTCTACTTGAAAATCTCTATGTTTATACATCAGGTATTTCTGAGTAAAAAAGTTCAGATAACATGGGTTAAAGATTCATGATGGATTCATGTTGATGTATGGCAAAACCATTACAATATTGTAAAGTAATTAACCTCCAATTAAAATAAATAAATGTATTAAAAAATTAAATAAAAGTCAGAAAAACTAAAAAAATAAAAAGAATAAATGAATGGTAAACAAGCTTTGGAATTTGAAAATAGAGACTTTCAAAAAGTTGTACAGATTTACAGCTTCTGGAGCCATTTGCTTACATTGCAGAAGGTAATCATCTCCTTTTCTCAAAGAGGATTTCTTTACATTAGAAAGGTATATTCTTTCTCTGTCTTCAGAGAGAAGAAACAACTATGCAAGCTTCTTTATATAAGAGCTGAGAAGAATAATTTTGGAGTTTTAAGTAGTACAGCCCCAGTCCTTCCTGCCCATAAGAATGAATAACAATCTGGCCTCATCGTATTTCCCAGAGTAAGAATTGCAGCAAGAGAAATCAGCACTGAGGTTTTCTCTAAATAAATAATCAGTCTGATCAGTCTACCTCTGATCCTCAAATCTGTGTTTACACACACGCACATACAGTGTAGATGTCCTTAATATACATGCTTCATTTACACATGAGTATCTTAAATTAAGAGCTAAGGAATTCACTTTTACCAAATTGTGCTCTATCCATGAAGTACCAGGCCTGCCTCAATTATGTTCATATTCTCTTTCTTTCCCTGAATATTGAGATAGTGGACCTTCAAGGACATTGCATCATTAATAAAATAACACATATCCATTAACTACAGATAATTTCCTATGTTCCATATATTCTCAAAAATATTAGGAGGATTTCTAAGTCATCTTTTTCTCTATATTTGAAAATATATCAGAAACACACTGCTAGATTACTTGCTTTCTAACTCTTAATATAAAGTTCAGGAAATGAAAACTAAACATAACTACACAATATGTATAAAATTTTACTACACATAGTGGTCAAAACAAACACACGGCAAGGTGCTTTCAAGGGTCAGGAGGTTGACTCTTAAATCTTCAAAGATAATTCTTCTTTGCAAATGACAATTCTACTTGGTATGTGTAGAGACAAAATGCATCCAGAAGTGAATATGAATAAAGAGAGGGAATACACCATGCAGACAATCAAAACATTTACCTGTATATAACACACATGCACATAACATATATACTACATGGGCATGTAATGGATATACATAAGAGCACACACACACAAATATGTAAATGTGCATTGTATAGATAGCATGTGTGCATACGTGCTAAGTCACTTTAGTCACGCCTGACTCTGCGTGACCCTATGAACTGTGTCCATGGGACTCTCCAGGCAAGAATACTGGAGTGGGTTACCATACCCTTCTCCAGGAGATCGTTGCAGGAGACTAAGGATCGAACCTGAGTCTCTTATATCTCCTGCACTGGCAGGTGGGTTCTTTACCATTAATGCCACCTGGGAAGTCCCCATGTATACATACATACATATATATATATATACATATATATGTGTGTGTGTGTGTGTGTGTGTATGCCAATATATATGCATATGCATGTGGGATATTTTACTTGAACAAAAGCTCCATGAGACAACAGATCTCCCTTATTTTATTTCATCAGCCCCTGGTATTTTAAGAAGTCTTCATTAAATATTTAAGAATAAAGAATAAATGAAAACAAACTGCCTTAAGAAAGAACACAAATTCATATCATTAAATGTCACAGTTGTATGTCTGTTTATAACATATACCATCAAGAAGTTAGTGAAATATTTTAATTAGAAAAATGCTATAATCAGATTTTTATTTTGGAAGCAAACTGAGTTAGAAATAGCTATGTTAGAAGAGAGAAAATTAGAAACATAATAATTAGGAAATAGGATACTACTACTATTAAGTCGCTTCATTCGTGTCCGACTCTGTGCGACTCCATAGACGGCAGCCCACTAGGCTCCTCCGTCCCTGGGATTCTCCAGGCAAGAACACTGGAGTGGGTTGCCATTTCCTTCTCCAATGCATGAAAGTAAAAAGTGAAAGTGAAGTCGCTCAGTCGTGTCCAACTGTTAGCGACCCCATGGACTGCAGCCTACCAGGCTCTTCCATCCATGGGATTTTCCAGGCAAGAGTACTGGAGTGAGGTGCCGTTGCCTTCTCCGAGGAAATAGGATAAGTCAGCAATATTTTGGGTGGAAAGGAAAGAAGCTGGATTTGAAAAACCTTTGGAAATAACAAGTAAACTTAATGAAAGAATAATGTTAAATCACAGAATGCTTTGAACCAATGGGGAATGATCAAAGATACAGCTCTGTTATGTGAAAAATTTGACATGTTTCTTAATCCTAAATAAAAATGTCTGGCCTTGCTCGGACTGTGGGAGAAGACTTCTCAAGAAGTTCATTTTATCTTTTGTGCTGTTTAAAGAAAGACTATCTCAGCTACTTTTTTGGTTTTATGTTAAAAAAAAAAAATCCCAGAGGGGGATGGTGATACCATTTGCTTGGCTTTGTTAAATGTTTATGTTATTAACAAATATGTACCTCATCTTGATGTACCTCATCAAGCTCAGATTTTACATTGTCAAGAATGAGAATATCTTATTTATTGTTTTAATATCATTAAAAATAATTTCCTCTCCAGAAAAAAATGGATACTTGATGACTGTGTTATATTTGCTAAGTTTGTCAAAATATGAATAGGAATGATAATATTTAGCACTGTATAAAAGATATTACATTTAAATATCTATTTGGGATGAAGGGGATAGAAATACATGTTCTTTATAAGACGTAGCCATGCAAGTTGTGACATTGGACTGAGGGTGATCAGAGTCATATTAGAACATTTTGTTTATAGATAATAGAGTATGCACAGGGATGCTAGAAACAGACTCCAATTCTGCTATGGCAGAATCCCTGTACAGACCATTCCTTCTGTTGATTATAATTAAAAATTCTGAGCCAAATAACAATACAAAATAATAATAACTATATGAGTTCTCTAAGCAAAGGAATCAGTTTTGGAGAGGTGACTCACAAGGGGAAATAAAGGACAAAATAAGACATTCTGTGATTAAAGAAATCTGAGAAGTTCTTTCATTGTGTTTTGTTTATTATCAGACACGTTCCAGAAGTGCTATAAAGAAAATTCCTTAGGCTGCAGGGAAATTGCTCCAGATGGAAATTCACATCCTCAGAAGGAAATGAGGTGGGAACAACAATAATAGTAAATATCTAGGTAAAGGTAGCATATTACTTTTTCACATTTAAGCTGTTTAAAATGTTTGACTGTTTAAAGCAAAAGTTACCCAAGTGTCTGGTGATCTTTTTAATAGATTATAGATTGAAATATATTTAAAAGCAGTGTTAAAGAGACAGTAAAACATGATGGATAATCCCAAAATAGATAGAGAGAAAAACAGAGATAAAGACAATTAATAGGAAATTTTATCAAAATCAGAATTTTTTTCTGCTTCAAAAGAACTTTCTCAATGGACAAAACAATATCTAGAGCAAATCAAGAAAAAAAATAGAATACAAATCACCAGTATTAAAGATGAAAATGGGGTTATCAATAGAGATTTTATAGATATTACATGAATTATAAGGAAATATAAAAACTTAGTGACAACAAAACCAAATATTAGAAGGAATTTGTGAAACTCTTGGTAAACATAGCTATAAAAACTAAGACAAAAAAACACACAAATTAGATATATTCATTAATCCAAATTTTTTACTCATAAACTTCTCAAAAAGTAAATTTCTGGCCCATATTATTTCATCACTGAGTATTATCAAATATTCAAAGAAGATGTAGAACCAAACTTGGGACAATATTAACAGAAAATAGATCTGAATTTATCTTTTCAACTCAAATATTATCTTAATACTAAAATCCTACAAACATATTCTCCTGGATTTTTTTCTGAAGAGTAACCAGTATTATTTTTTTCTTATTTTTGTGTCATGTATGTGTTTTTTTCTGACCCATTTCTGTGGAATTACAATTTGCATACATATTCAACTTTTTTATATTGTTAAACTGTTTCCTGTTTGGGTTTTTCAGTCTTTTGTTCCCTTTCCATTTCAGTCTGGATAGTTGCATTTTTAGTTCACTGATTTTTTTTCTTCTGCTATGTTCAAAGTGATGTTTAGCATATCCAGGGAATTTTGAATTTCATTATTCTATTTCTCAGCTCCAGAAGTTCCTTTTTGTAAAAATTTTTGTTTTTGTTTAATGTCCATTACTCAACTCTGCATGATTATTTTTTCCTTTAAATACTTGAGCATATTTATAAGTGCTATAAAGTCTAATTCTATTTATATCATCATCTCTGTGATACTGGAACTATTTCAACTGATCTATTTACTTACTAATTTGGAATCATATTTTTCTGCCTCTTGGCATTACTGGATGAGTCTTATGTTGTTGAGTTATGGGTTTAGCTGTCTTCATTTTAAACACTGTTTTCTTTTCCCTCATAGGCAATTCTTTGTTTGCAAATAACCTGCTTTTCATCTTTGTTAGGTTAGTTTGGGTTAACCTTTATGAGTAATTTAGTCCCACAATCGAAATCTGATATCTGGAATCACAACTGAATACTTGGTGTTCAACGAGAGTTGTTACTTTGATTGGTCAGAACTTAAATATATCTCAGTTTAAAGGTCTCTGGTAGTCCTTTGCTTGGTCTTGTGGAGTTTCACACACTGTTTGGTCAGATTACAAAACAGTCAAAGATTATGGGGATTCCTGGGCAGATTGGGAAATTTTTCTCTGTGTAACTCTCTGTTTGCAATATATTGCTTCACTTATTCCAAATATTTCAGCATCTTCATTTTTCATCTCTTAATCTATTAGAGACCAGTATGGGATAATTTTTCTTCCCTGAATTGGAGTCAGGAAAGTGACCCCAAGCAGAAATGCATTGCAATGGTAATACTCAGCTGATTTTTTTTTTTCCATTCTGCCAGAATAGCAGTCATGTGATGTACATTGTGTAATGCCTGGACAGTAGCTTTATTTTGTAATTCAATTTTCTAATTGCTTTTAGTGGAAGGGAAAGTTAAAAACTAAGGAATCCATCTTGACTATAAAGAGAACTCCAATTTTTTTCTTTTGACTTTATTTCAGGAATATCATTCATCCAAGGTGTTGATGCCAGGTGGTACTAGTGGTAAGGAACACATGTGTCAGTGCAGGAGATGTAAGAGATGTGGGTTTGATTCCTGGGTAAGGAAGATTCCCCTGGAGGAGGGCGTGTCAACCCACTCCAGTATTCTTGCCTGGAGAATCCCAGAGACAGAGACCTTGGCCGGCTACAGCCAATAGGGTCGGACAGAATCAGATGTGACTGAAACTAACAGCATGCATGCAGGTTGCTCTTCTAAACATTTTTAAACTGTGAATAAACCATTCTAACCTGATATTCACTCAGTCGTGTCCGACCCTCAGCTACCCCATGGACTGCAGCCTTCCAGGCTCCTCCATCCATGGGATTTTCCAGGCAAAAGTACTGGAGTGGGGTGCCATTGCCTTCTCCAAACCTGATAATAGTATCAGTTATTTCCTTCCCCATTTGGCGTTATCTTTCTGTTGCTCAATTATGCCTCACTCTCATGTTCAGAAGTCTGCATGTTCTCCTTTAATGTTTAAAATTAAATTTCAATTCCATCCTCTGGTTTTTAAAACCCTACACTTATCTGGCTACAGTCTCTTCTCCATGCATAGACATTAGGGATTTCACACCTTGATCACTATGCCACAGTCATCCTGGCCTCCATTCACCCCTAAAAAGGAATCAAATGGGTCTCTTTATTAGGACTTTGTTACAAGCTGTTGTCAAACCTGAACCATTCTTCTCCCACATCCCACAGTTCAGAATATTTTTTTACGTGTTAATATTATAGAAAAGGTTAAAATAATAAAAAAGCACAAGTCTTAAGTACTACTCAGTTAATTAATAAAGAGCACACATCTGTGCAACTGCAATTTACAGAGTATCACTAATTCCGTGGAAACCACTTCCTGTCTCCTCTCCATCATTATCCCACAAAATAATTATTATTTTGATTTCCATCACATCAGATCACTTATCCTGTTTTTCAGTCTTATATAAATACAATCATATGGCCTGCAAACTTTTTCTATCCACCTTCTTACACTGCCTGATTATTTTAGTGGAACATAGTTCAGCTTAGTTGGTGTGTTCTTAAAAATTCTGTCTTATATATGGTTAGGTCTCATTCTAATTGTTTACTCATTCTTTTTAGCCCTTTTCATTGTTGATGGGTCAGTCCATTGAGCTACCTATGTATTAATACTGTATTCACAGATATTTATTTCTTTGGGACAGGTGCCTACTTATAACATAGTATCTACATAGTGCCTGAAACTAGTAATACTAGTTATAAAGTGAAGATTGGTGCAATGAATGATTAAATGAATGCATATAATACAAAATAAATTCTCAGCAAGTCAATAGTTTAATTAGTTCTATGTAATCCCCCGATTCAGTCACTTCTGCATTAAATTCCTTATAGTCTGTTGCATTTGATGATGCCTAAATTTGTTTTCAGTTCTAATACTAATTTGTTAGCATCACTTTTTGTATCTTATGGTACTTAGATAGAACAGAAAAAGACAGGAAAAAATATTAAGTACAAGAATCAAAATAACAGCTTATCTATAGGTCTTCACATTTATCTTGACTATTTTTCTCACATCACCGTTTTGTATTTGTCAGAAATGAATATAAGACAGGTATGTAGCAACTCTGCCCCTGTAGAAAAAAAGTTAAAGAATTATAAAGTTTACATGTACACATTGACCTCTGACAGCCTATAGATACTATGATTATCCACAGAAAAATGAAGGAAGCATGCTTGTTTAGTGGATTTCTATAAGCACTCATTACGGGAAAAAATACTTGGTTTCTAAGTCTCTAGAGATAAATTTTAATGTATGTTAGAATAATGGTTTAAAATGCATGTATCCAGATCATGATATAAATATTAAAGAGATATTCAGGCAAAAGTAGAGTGCATATAAAATTACTCATTGTAAAAACAGAATAACATGGGTCATCTTAAGTCACTCCATTCCATTAATAGACGTGAATCAAATTTTATGATGCATAAAAAGCTAAGAGAATAAAGAAAGTGTCTGTGTTCAGAGAAAGTTCTCAAGCTGAATTATACAGAAGCAGAAAATGGTAAGTAGTCACTACTGATAGCCTTCAACATTTTAACTAGAAGATATTGATATTCCAACTAAGAATATCAAGTAACATAAGAATGTAATAGGATATAGCACTCAGAAATAAAAACAAGCAGAAGAAAGAAAAACTCCCAGCTCATAATGGAAAGAAAACTACCATTCAATTTTTGAAGAAATAGCTCTAGTAAAGATATTTTAAGCTTATAAGATTTCACAGTGATTACATGTAAAGAAATATGTTGATAAAGTAAAAAATAATGCAAAGTATTTAAACATCCAAAAAATTAAGAAGACAAATCCAGGCTATTGAGTCTAATTTCATATTGCCCTTTACAGCAGTTGGTACAACACATTTAAGTCAAAACCTAGCAGAGTAATGCAACTTTACTTTTAAAAATGTGTTCCATCTATTTATCAGATAACATACTTTTACTTTCTCTAGTGTTTTCTTAAACCTTCGATTTTAATCCCTCCAGTACTGAAACTTGGGTCTTCATCCAAGAATATAGACTTGCAGCTGTTGTTTATCCTGGACTATCCACTTTTATTTCTAACAGTCCATGCAGAGCTGTGCCACTGATGGGATTAAAAAGTTAGAATATTGATATAGAGGAAGTCATGCACTGTTTACAGAAAGAATAGAAATTTAAAACTCTTCAGAGTTTACAAGTGTTAACTTCTAGCTCCTGAGGTAATCCTGTTTCTATTATATATTCCTGGACTTCTAAGATGAACAACATCTTATTCACTTTTGATGTTGGAAATAAAGTATTTCTTGCCTTTAGCAATAATGAAATCTTTAGAGAGAATGCTACATCCACAGACTCAAAGCAGCATTACAAAATAAAGTCTTTTAACCGTGATCTGGTGCCTGTAGCACTTGGAAAGACTTAGGAACTAATAAATAAATTGTTCTAAATAAGAGACAGGAAGAAAAAGAAAGAAGGCCTGAGCTCGTGATTTAGCTTTTGGATAATATTTCTGCACTTAGAGAGACATAGTTTCAAAAATGAAGACTTTCACTGGTTTGTTTTTAAACACTGTGTGGAAACCAAGCAAAATTATTAAGAATGGCAACATCCATGACTGCAAAAGACAACATCAAGTCAGATAACAGTAATCAAAAAATTTTGGTACTGGTGTTGCAACAGACACATAGATCAATGGAACAGAATAGAAAGCCCAGAAATAAACCCACACTCTTATGGTCAATTAATCTATGACACAGGAGGCATGAAAATACAATGGAGAAAAGAGAGTCCCTTCAATAAGTGGTTCTGGGTAAACTGGATAGCTACATGTAAAAGAATGAAATTAAAACATTCTCTAACATTATGTACATCCTAAAGGAGATCAGTCCTGGGTGATCATTGAAAGGACTGATGTTGAACCTGAAACTCCAATACTTTGGCCACCTGATGCAAAGAGCTGACTCATTTGAAAAGACCCTGACGCTGGGAAAGATTGAGGGCAGGAGGAGAAGCGGACAACAGCGGATGAGATGGTTAGATGGCATCACCGACTCAATGGATATGAGTCTGTGTAAGCTCCGAGAGTTGTTGCAGGACAGGGAGGCCTGGCGTGCTGCAGTTCATGGGGTCACAAAGAGTCTGACATGGCTGAGTGAATGAACTGAACTGAACATCATGTACAAAAATGAATTCAGATTGGATCAAAGACCTAAATGTAAGGGCCAGATACTATGAAACTCCTAGAGGAAAATATAGGCAGAACATTCTGACATAAATTTCAGCAATATTTTTTTGTATCCATCTTCTAATGCAAAGGATACAAAGCAAAAATAAACAAATGGGACCTAAATAAAGTTAAAAGCTTTTGCATAGCAAAGGAAGCCATCAACAAACTGAAAAAGTCAACCTACTAAATTGAAGAGGATATTTTCAAGTGATATGACTGGTAAGGTGTTAATATCCAACACATATATAAATAGCTCATACAACTAAACATCAAACTGTTAGGTAGATAGAACAGGGAAAAGGAGTCCAAAATGGCGGTGGCTACAAGACAAGGAAGGGAAAAGCCCGCTAAAATGAAACAAAAGAAGGTCCGAGGACCGGAGTGAGGACCTCAGGTAGAACAAACAACACTCCTGGCTGGCCCAATTTACATAGGACAGGCCCAGGGAGAGATAAAAATGTAAATAGAAGAGCCAAAGCTAACTCTCTCTCTCTGTGCTGGGGCGCTCTTCTCCTCGTGTCTTTGGATCGACATGCCCTCATGCCTTGAAGATGGATTTTCCTGCTATCTTCTAAATAAAATAGAGCTGTAACACTGATTTGTCTAAGAGCTATAACATGGTCCATTCGAGACCTGAAAGCTATAACATGGTCTATCCAAGACCTGAGAGCTGTGACACGCCGAGGGGGCTTTAATGTCCGTCACTCCAAATCTTTGTTGTGACGAGACAAAGAATCAAGGAACATACACTCGTGTGACAAAACAAACGAAAGAAACAATGAACTTAAAAAATGGGCAGAAATTCTGAATAGACATTTTTTTCAAAGCAGAAGTTCAAATGGCCAACAAGCACATGAAAAAATGCTCAACATCGCTAATCATCAAGGAATGAAAATCAAAACCACAAGGAGATATCACCTCACACCTATCGGAATAGTTATCACCAAACAGAACAGAAAAAGAAAATGCTGGCAAGGATGTAGAGAAAACAGAACCCTTCTACACTGTTGGGAATGTAAATCAGTACAGTCACTGTGGAAAACAGTATGGCAGTGTCTCAAAGAAATATATATCAAAAAATAGTATGATCTAGCAATTCCACTCCCAAATATTGAAAACACTAATTTTAAAAGATAAGAAAGCTGTGGTACATATACACAATGGAGTATTACTCAGCCATTAAAAAGAACACACTTGAATCAGTTCTGATGAGATGGATGAAACTGGAGCCGATTATACAGAGTGAAGTAAGCCAGAAAGAAAAACACCAATACAGTATACTAACACATATATAGAATTTAGAAAGATGGCAATGACGACCCTGTATGCAAGACAGCAAAAAAGACACAGATGTGTATAACAGACTTTTGGACTCGGAGGGAGAGGGAGAGGGTGGGATGATTTTGGAGAATGGCATTGAAACATGTATACTATCATGTAAGAATCGAATCACCAGTCTATGTCCGATGCAGGATACAGCATGCTTGGGGCTGGTGCACGGGGATGACCCAGAGAGATGTTATGAGGAGGGAGGTGGGGGGGGGTTCATGTTTGGGAACGCATGTACACCCGTGGTGGATTCATGTCAATGTATGGCAAAACCAATACAGTATTGTAAAGCAAAATAAAGTAAAAATAAAAATTTAAATATATAAATAAATAAATAAACAAAAAATAAAATAAAAGATACACGCATTCCAATGTTCATAACAGCATTATTTACAATTGCCAAGGTATGAAAGCAATCTAAGTGGTATATATATATATATATATGCAATGGTGTACTGTGAAAGTCACTCAGTCATGTCTGACCGTTTGCAGTTCCCATGGACTATACAGTCCATGGAGTTCTCTAGGCCAGAATACTGGAGTGGATAGCTATTCCCTTCTCCAGGGGATCTTCCCAATCCAAGGATCAAACCCAGCTCTCCCGCATTGCAGGCAGATTCTTTACCAGTTGAGCCACCAGGGAAGCCCTAATTGTGTGCTATTCAGTCAAACAGCAAAATTTTATTTTTTTTTATGACTGAATAGCACACCATTTTATGAATGGTGTGCTATTCAGTCATAAAAAATAAAATTTTGCTATTTGTAACAATATGAATGGACTTGGAGGTAATTATGCTAAGTGAGATAAGTCAGACAGAGAATGACAAATACCATATGATATCATTTACATGTGGAAACTAAAACATACACTAAACTAATGAATATAACAGAAAAGAAAAAGGCTCCCAGATACGGAGAACAAACTAGTGCTTTCTGGAGGGGAGTGAGAGGGGATGGGAAACACAGGGCTAGGGGAAAAGAGAGAAAAAGAATTATTATAAGATTATATAAAATCATGTATGTGAAACTTTTGAAAATTATAAAGCACTATAAAATTTAAAGAATCTTTCACTCCATTAAAAAGAAAGATAGCAAGTGAAATTCTATTGATAAAAAGATCCATTTCTAGCCAAACTAGAACTACCCTATCAGCTAAAACACCTGAGAAGACAAATATTTAAATTACTTCCCAAATTAAGCAGTGAATCATCTAACATTTTTCATTCCATGAACAGATCATAAGTGGACAAAATATTAATCATTTCGCTTTGGGACTGGGGAAAGTTTTGCGGTGGGAAGCAAAAAGGGACAACTCCACTCCTATTCAAACTGCTCACTGTTCACAGGCACAGTCTCATTTTTAAACCCAAGTATATTTACTAATCACATTAGTGTCAATGTGTGCCACAAGATGAAAAAAATTGAAAAATACTGCATTGCCCCTTCTATGGATGGTCATCTGAAAAAAGAGTCCACACAACATCTAAATGAAGAGAAACTAAAATACATATGAAAAAAATGAACAACTGTGTAGAAAGGTAGAACACATATTGCCACAACTTGTCTACCACAAGCCAAGATTTAAATGTGCAGCCATGAAGACAAGATGATTTTGGTCCAAATACACAGGTCAATGGAATAAAATAAAGAATTTAGGAACAGAACCATGAACAGTTGGAAAGTTATGTCTGATCACTGTAGCACTGAACATCAGTGAGGGATATACTGATTAAACAAAAATTATTCTACAATATTGTTTGAAATTGGATAGCTATTTCAAGCTTTGTAAAAATCAGTTCTACATAGATCAAATACTTAAATATCAAAGGCAAAGCTACAAAGTACAGAAAATAATATAGTAAATGAAATATTTTATTTTGGGATAGGAAAGAATTTCCTAAACAAGAAACAAAGAACAAGCTAATCATAAAGACAAGTATAATTTTATTATATTAAATTAATAATTGTTGCTAATTATTTGCTAAGTTGTATCTGACTCTTCTGTGACCCTAAGGACTGTACCCCACAAGAATGTCCATGGCATTCTCTAGGCAAGAGCACTAGAGTGGTTTGCCATTTCCTTCTCCAGAGGATCTTCCTGGCCCAAGGACTGAACCTGCGTCTCCTGCATTGGCAGGCAGATTCTTTACCACTGAGCCACCAGGGAAGACCCCAAATTAATTATACATGGTTATAAAAGATATCATACTTTTATGTTTATAAAAATAATACATGTTTATAAAAGATTGAAAGATAAACTAGTGTCAGACATAGAATTAGAGTCCAAAATACACACACACACAGCATAAGTATATATACAGTACATATGGGCTTATCTCGTGACTCAGACGATAAAATATCTACTCGCAGTGCAGGAGACCAGGGTTCCATCTGTGGGTCAGAAACATTCTCTGGAGAGGGAGTGGCTACCCACTCCAGTATTCTTGCCTGGAGAATCCCATTGACAGAGGAGACAGGTAGGCTATAGTTCATGGGGTTAAAAAGAGTCAGACACAGCTGAGTAACTAACACTTTCACTCTTTAATGCAAGACATATACGGAATACAGATTATATATAGTACATTTCTGTATATGTGTGTATTTGTCTGTGTGTGTATATATATATATATATATATATATATATATATATATACATGTATGAGCTAAAACAAAAAGCAAAAATATTGAAAAAATGGTCAAAAACTTAGGCAGCCATTTATGAAAGAGGAATAAAGAGTCCATAACTATATAGATAGATTATTAATTTAACATTAATCAGATATCATTCAAACCCTATGGATTGTTTAAAAAAAAAAGATCAGAAAATAGGAGAACAGGATTATCACATAATCACTATTGATACTATCTATAAAATAGATAATTAATGAGAATATACTGTATAGCTCAGAAACTCTACTTAATGTTCTGTGGTTACCTGAATGGGAAGGAAATCCAAAAATGAGGGGGTATATATATATATATATATATATGGCTCCTTCACTTTGCTGTACAGTAGAAAGTAACACAACATTGTAAACCAACTATGCTCCAATAAAAATTAATTCAAAAAAAAAGAAAATGCCAAGTGTTGATGAGGATGTGGAGCAAGAAGAGTTTATCCATTGCTACTAGACAGATAACTTACTTCAAACACTTTGGGAAACAGTTTGGTCATTCACACTGAAGTTATAGATTAGCACATCCTCAGTTCTGTTCAGTTCAGTTGCTCAGTCATGTCCGACTCTTCGTGACTCCATGGACTGCAGCATGCCAGGCCTCCCTGTCAATCACCAACTCCCAGAGTTCACTAAAACTCATGTCCATCGAGTCGGTGATGCCATCCAGCCATCTCATCCTCTGTCATCCCCTTCTCCTCCTGCCCCCAATCCCTCCCAGCATCAGAGTCTTTTCCAATGAGTCAACTCTTCGCATGAGGTGGCCAAAGGACTGGAGTTTCAGCTTTAGCATCATTCCTTCCAAAGAACACCCAGCACATCCTATGACTCATCAATTTGATTGCATTGTATGCGCTCCATAAGAACACATGCAGTGTACATAAAATGGCTCATATAAACACCCTCAGAGGATCAAACAACTCAAATATCCATCAAGATTAGAACACGTCTATGTGTATTTTTCATGCAATGAATAAGCATGTCTTGCTCTCAAAAATAATACTGAATGAAATGAAAAAAAATAGAAAAATACATTATTCCATTTATAGAACTTTTTTCTAAAATATGTTGTTTACAGAGTCATACATAGATGGTAAAGTTATAAAGAGAAGCAAAGGAATAATTTGCACATAAGATTTTTTTCCTCTGGTTGGATAAGTGATGATAGTGAAAGGGAGAAATGATCAGAAGAATAAATAGCATTCTCAGGAGAAACAGATAATGTTCACAGCATTGGAACAAAAGTAAAGTCTCTTATGAGATATAATCATTAGTCAATTTGCCAAAAAGACTCTAAATTTGAATGGTTTTGCTACTGAGACTAACATACACAAATAAATATATTAATCTTTTAAGGTGTCTACACATTTCTATGTGGGATTATCTTTTTAAAACCGCTCTACAAAGACTATTTAGGTTTTTATCTATTTGCAGAAAACAATCTACTTCCAAGTGTGTCTGTAAACTTGAAAATTGGAAAAGGAAGCTATGCTGAGACACATATCTGTATTTTATCAAGAAGGAGTGCTTTCTTAAACTCTAGGTGGGCAATTATAATCATTTCATCTCTTGAAATTTTTTCTCTGTTCATCTGGGGTACAAGTGAAAGATGCACCTTTCTAAGAAAATGTGAATACCATTTCCATATCATTTCAGGAATCCCAGGGTAAAATATTGCCTTATCAGAAAATGCTAAAATTATAATTGAGCCAGGAACTTCCAGGTGGAAAAATGAATAGCTCCCTAAATTTTAAGTTGTACAATATTCACTAGATAAATAAGTATCTTCATAAACCATAAGCCCCTGGAAAAGATTTTGTAAATATAGGGTGATCCCATGAAATTGTCTTTACTATAATCGTATAACTAATTCCAAAGCAGTAACACTAGTCTACAAACACACACATGAAGAACATATGACAGGTATATTAGACACAAGAAGTGAGTTAGCAGTATCAAAGCTAAAAGGTAAGAGTTTTCTCAGCCTTGGCTCTTTGTTTTGGCATCATTGTTTTCTGTTCTCTTTCTGTATTCGGCTTGCCTGGGTTTGTTGTATGCATTAGGTCTGCTAAGAAATCTTCCCCCTGATCATTATTGGTACATCAATCTAACAGTATGATGACACTTCTGACACTATGGAAGTTCAGATCTATACCTTAGGCTAGGATATAAAATACTTCTTGGTGGCTCAGACAGTAAGGAATCTGCCTGCAATGCGAGAGATCTGGGTTCAGTCCCTGGGTTGGGAAGATCCCCTGGAGAAGGGAATGACTACCCACTCTGGTATTCTTGCCTGGAGAATTCCATGAGCACAGGAGCCTGGTGGGCTACAATCCATGAGGTTGCAAAGAGTTGGACACAACTGAGCAGCTAGCACTTTTACTTTACTTTACTTTTTTTTAAAGAAGGGAATAAGAGGGAGAAAAGAAGTGTGGAATTAGTTGAGGATGCAAGGTGTGAGTTTAGCTACGATACTAAGAAACTTTGGAATTCTATGACTTTACCAGTGTTAGATTCATTTTAACTATTCAGTGATTAAGCACAATGGTTAAGCTGAACTCTCAGTGTTATAAAAAGTACCTCTGGGGTAACTCTAAATGGTAGATCTGCTGGGCTTTTCTTTCCAAGAGATTCAGAGCCTCCAATATATATAATTTTCTTTGAAGAAAGCTTCTGTACATAAAATAGATATTAAATCCTATGTTTTGAAGAAAAGCGCATTGATCAAAGTGTGCTTTTTAAAGGTACCATTTTATATAAGCTATTTAATCTATACCAAAATCCTAACAAAATAAACTGAAAATGGTAAAGAAGCTTATAGAATATAATATGTCTATAATTGGTAGTGCTGATGTTAACATCAAGGTTATTTGACCTCTTTTTATGCTATAGCTATTAACTACTGTGCTTTTTTGCCACACAATTCATTGTGAAATACTTTTCATCAGAACTGAATTCAAATATGATAAAACTTTTACTAAAGTTCTACATTATCAGAAAATATATAGCACAATGCCTGAAATATTCAGGGAAAGGGTAGAATATAGAATTACCTATATTGAGCTTCCCTGGTGGCTCAGATGGTAAAATGTCTGCCTGCAGTGCGGGAGACTCGGGTTAGATCCTTGGTTTGGGAAGATCCCATGGAGCAGGAAATGGCAATCCACTCCAGTACTCTTGCCTGGAAAATTGCATGGACTGAGGAGCCTGGTAGGCTACAGTCCCTGGGGTCACAAAGAGTCGGACACAACTGAGCAACTTCATACAGAGGGAAGGGCTTCCCAGGTGGTGCTATTGGTAAAGAACCTTCCTGCCAGTGCTTGAGATTTAAGAGGCATGGGTTCGATCCCTGGGTCAGGAAGATTCACTGGAGGAAGAAATGGCAACTCCACTCAAGTATTCTTGCCTGGAGAATCTTATGGACAGAGGAGTCTGGTGTGCCTTAGTTCACAGGGTCACAAAGAGTTGGACATGACTGAAGTGACTTAGCACACACATATACTGAGAAAAAGAATTGCCTTTCTTAAAATATCTATATGGTTGAAGTTAATCTTTCCTGAGTAGTATAAAGCATCAAGTCACAGCATCAGTTTAATATTTTATGCAAGTTGGGTTACACTATAGTAGAAATGTCATTTTGTATATATGTCTATGGAAATGATGCATGAACATTATTATGATTAGAAGTAAAGAGGAAAGTTTATAAAAAGGCATGTCTTATGCCCACTAATGATCTCTCCTTTTAACTTTTTTTTCCCTTGCACCACTTGACATATGGGATCTTAGTTCCCTGACCGGAGACCCAAGCTGCACACTCTGCAGTGGAAGCACTGTCTTATCCATGGAACAGTAGAGAAGTCCTCCCATCTTCCCTATTTTATTCACATAAACTGAAATGAGTTTTAAACATCTACCATTTTAACAAGAACCACAGATGATTCTGAACTTAGTGGTGAGTGGAAAGAACATTAAGAAATATTGTTTAATAGTAGGAAAATATATGGATGGTTAATATTCATAAAATCTTAGAGTAGTCTTTGATAATAAGGTATAAATATACGTTAGTGCTGTTTATATGGAATATGGAAGTTACTGTCTCTTCTTCAAAATGTGTGTTTCTTTAAAGCTTTCAAAACTTATAAGTTCCTCTAAGATTTTGAAACAGAAAAGTCCTGACAGAAAGTATATGTAAAACAGACATTTGAAAGAACACATCAGCACTGTTAAATCTTCAGTGATTAATATATCTCTCGAAGAAAAAATTCAAAGTATTAAATTGTCTCTTAGTGTTACAAAATTTGCTTATACTATATATTCTTCATTGTGGACACTCGTAATTAAAATCTGTAAGCACTTTTTAATCATTTCAAATTTACGGTTAGGGAATATTATTCAGTTCAGTTCAGTTGCTCAGTCATGTCCAACTCTTTGCGACTCCATGAATCACAGCACGCCAGGCCTCCCTGTCCATCACCAACTCCCAGAGATTACCCAAACTCATGTCCATCAAGTTGGTGATGCAATCCAAACATCTCATCCTCTGTCATCCCCTTCTCCTCCTGCCCTCAACCCCTGCCAGCATCAGGGTCTTTTCCAATGAGTCAACTCTTGGCATGAGGTGGCCAAAGTATTGGAGTTTCAGCTTCAGCATCATTGCTTCCACTGAACCCAGGACTGCTCTCCTTTAGAATGGACTGGTTGGATCTCCTTGCAGTCCAAGGGACTCTCAAGAATCTTCTCCAACACCACAGTTCAAAAGCATTAATTCTTAGGCGTTCAGTTTTCTTGACAGTCCAACTCTCACATCCATACATGACTACTGGAAAAACCATAGCCTTCTAGATGGACCTTCGTTGGCAAAGTAATGACTCTGTTTTAGAATATGCTATATAGGTTGCTCATCACATTCCTTCTGAGGAGTAAACGTCTTTTAATTTCATGGCTGCAATCACTGCAGTGATTTTGGAGCCCAAAAGAGTAAAGTCTGCCAAAGTTTCCACTGTTTTTCCATTTATTTCCCATGAAGTGATGGGACCAGATGCCATGATCTTAGTTTTCTGAATGTTGAGCTTTAAGCCAAGTTTTTCACTCTCCTCGTTCACTTTCATCAAGAGGCTTTTTAGTTCCTCTTCACTTTCTGCCATAAGGGTGGTGTCATCTGCATATCTGAGGTTATTGATATTTCTCCCGGCAATCTTGATTCCAGCTCGTGCTTCTTCCAGCCCAGCGTTTCTCATGATGTACTCTGCCTATAAGTTAAATAAGCAGGGTGGCAATATACAGCCTGACATACTCCTTTTCCTATTTAGAGCCAGTCTATTGTTCCATGTCCAGTTCTAACTGTTGCTTCCTGACCTGCATATAAGTTTCTCAAGAGGAATATATCCACATAATTAAATAATGCCAATATAAATCATCATAATAAATAATAGCCACAACTATGACAAAGCTAGACAGTGTATTAAAAAGCAGAGACATTACTACACCAACAAAGGTCTATCTAGCCAAAGCTATGGTTTTTCCAGTAGTCATGTATGGATGTGAGAGTTGGACTATAAAAAAGTTGAGTGCCGAAGAGCTGATGCTTTTGAACTGTGGTCTTGGAGAAGACTCTTGAGAGTCCCTTGGACAGCAAGCAGATCAAGCCAGTCAATTCTGAATGCAATCAGTCCTGATTATTCATTGGAAGGACTGATGCTTAACCTGAAGCTCTAATACTTTGGCCACCTGATGTGAAAAAGCCGACTCACTAGAAAAGACTCTGTTGTTGCAGAAGCTTGAAGGCAGGAGGAGAAGGGGCCAACAAAGTATGAGAGGGTTGGATGGCATCACCAACTCAATGGAAATGGGTTTGAGCAAGCTCCAAGAGTTGGTGATGGACACGGAAGCCTGGCATCCTGCGGTCCATGGGGTTGCAGAGTCAGACATGACTGAGTGACTGAACTGAATATAAATCCTCACAATAAATAATAACCACAACTAGGCAAATCTGAGACAAACTGCTAAAACATAAAGATAAAGTAAATATCTCAAGTTTTTTTAACAGAGGGAAGAAAAATGAAACAATATACACAGCAGAATAAACAAAAGAATTAAACTGTCATTTCTAAATAGAGCTGAAAAATTAATATAAACATATGCATACAGTGCTAGAAGAAAAAAATAAAGCAATCTGTCTAGTTCAGTTCAGACACTCAGTCGTGTCCGACTCTTTGCGACCCCATGAATTGCAGCACGCCAGGCCTCCCTGTCCATCACCATCTCCCAGAGTTCACTCAGACTCACATCCATCGAGTCCGTGACGCCATCCAGCCATCTCATCCTCGGTCGTCCCCTTCTTCTCCTGCCCCAAATCCCTCCCAGCATCAAGGTCTTTTCCAATGAGTCAACTCTTCGCATGAGGTGGCCAAAGTATTGGAGCTTCAGCTTTAGCATCATTCCTTCCAAAGAAATCCCAGGGTTGATCTCCTTCAGAAGAGACTAGTTGGATCTCCTTGCAGTCCAAGGACCCTCAAGAGTCTTCTCCAACACCACAGTTCAAAAGCATCAATTCTTCGGCGCTCAGCCTTCTTCACAGTCCAACTCTCACATCCATACATGACCACTGGAAAAACCGTAGCCTTGACTAGACAGACCTTAGTCGGCAAAGTAATGTCTCTGCTTTTGAATATGCTATCTAGGTTGGTCATAACTTTTCTTCCAAGGAGTAAGCATCTTTTAATTTCATGGCTGCAGTCACCATCTGCAGTGATCTTGGAGCTCCCCAAAATAAAGTCTGACACTGTTTCCACTGTTTCCCCATCTATTTCCCATGAAGTGATGAGACCGGATGCCATGATCTTCATTTTCTGAATGTTGAGCTTTAAGCCAACTTTTTCACTCTCCTCTTTCACTTTCATCAAGAGGCTTTTTAGCTCCTCTTCACTTTCTGCCATAAGGGTGGTGTCATCTGCGTATCTGAGGTTATTGATATTTCTCCTGGCAATCTTGATTCCAGCTTGTGCTTCATTCAGCCCAGTGTTTCTCATGATGTACTCTACATATAAGTTAAATAAGCAGGGTGACAATATACAGCCTTGATGTTCTCCTTTTCCTATTTGGAACCAGTCTGTTATTTTATATGAATTAAAAATATTCTTCAAAAACGAAAGCTAAGTAAAGACAACACCAAATGGATTAAAACTGAGAGAATTCTTTCTCAACAGATTTGCAGTACAAGAAAGTCTTCTGACTGAAAGGCTTGAGTATAACATTGATGTTCAAATCTATAACAAGAAATAAGGAGCATCACAGAGAATAAAGATGGGTAAACGTAAAAGAATAAGCATATTAAAATGCATATCAATTTAAAACTTCATTGATGCTTTAAATCTGGAATTCTGGTATCATTTGAATTTTATGGTGTATCTACAAACAAAATATACAATAGAATAACTGCAAACAGTGTGAGAAGAGATAATTATATTATTTAAAGATTTAAATGATTTTCATGAACTGGTATTATTTAGAAGAAGCTATGATAAATTAATAATGGATATTTTAATCTTTACAGCAATCAAAAATAATCATGAGGATAGCTAAAAATACAGTAGAGGGCACAAAATGAACTACTAAATATTCCCACTTAACCCAAAAATAAGCCAGAAAGAAAGAATAAAGGAAAAAAAGAAGAGAATAAAGAAACAGAAAACTCATGCTAATGAACTGCAAATATCAGTATTTATATTAAATAAAAAAAACTAAGTGTAATGATTACAGAGGAGACTTTCTCAGAATGAATTTAGAAAGCAAATATTAGCTGTAACAGTTATAAGAAGCATATTTTGAACACAAAAATAAAAAAGCTGAAAGTAAACGGGTAAGAAGAAATGCACAATGCAAACATTAACTATAAGAAATTTCTGTGGTTTACATTTACATCAGTGAAAAATATACAATAAAATTATTAGCAGAAATAGAGATTTCATAACAATAAAAGAAAAATCATAAGAAAGACATTAACAAATTTGCATGCTCCTTTTCACAAGATTGCAAAAATAGAATGAAAGGATAAATAGACAAGCCTATAATCAAATTTAAAGATTTAAAAGTTGCCCTCTCAGTAATTCCAAATACTTGTAAAGAAAAATTGGTAGAGTTGATGCCTAAACTGATTTGACCCGACTGACGTTTTTAGACAATTATATATAAGACTACTTAAAGTTTTTAATCCAATAAAAATGAAAGCATGATTTCCCAGAAAGACTTGTGAAACAATAGAAATTTTATCATAATAATAAAAACTGGAAAAATACCAAGAGTCCCCAAGAAAAAATTGTGGTTTAATCATATACCAGAATGTGTGTGGGTGCTGAATTGCTTAAGTCGTTTCTGACTATTTGTGACTCTATGGACTGTAGCCCGAAATGCTCCACTGTCCATAGGATTCTCAAGGCAAGAATATTGGAATACTGGAGTGGGTTACCTAGTTCTCCTCCAGGGGATCTTCCTGACCCAGGTATCAAACCCACGTCTCTTATGTCTCCTGCATTGGCAGGCAGATTCTTTACCACTCACAGCACCCGGGAAGCCTTGTAACAGAATGAAAGTGTTACTGGCTCAGTCATGTCTGACTCCTTGCAACTCCATGAACTGTAGCTTGCCAGGCTCCTCTGTCCATAGAACTCTCCAGGCAAGAATACTGGTGTGGGTAGCCATGCCCTTCTCCAGGGGATCTTCCTGGCTCATGAATTGAACCTTGGTCTCCTACATTGCTTCCCTGGTGGCTCAGAGGTTAAAGCATCTGCCTGCAATGCGGGAGACCTGGGTTTGATCCCTGGGTCAGGAAGATCCCCTGGAGAAGGAAATGGCAACCCACTCCAGTATTCTTGCCTGGAGAATCCCAAGGATGGAGGAGGCTGGTGGGCTACAGTTCACAGGGTTGCAAAGAGTCGGACACGACTGAGCGACTTCACTCACTCACTCCTGCATTGCAGGCAGATTTCACATCTGAGCCACCAGGGAAGCCTGTAACAGAATTTGTTTTTGTTACTCAGTCACTCAGTCATGTATGACTCTTTGTGACCCCATGGACTGCAGCATGCCGGATTTCCCTGTTTTTCACCATTTCCTGGAGCTGGAGATGATTGAGTCTCCGTTGACTGTCAGTCATCTACTGAGTCAATGATACTATCCAATCATCTCATCTTCTGTTGTCCCCTTCTCCTCCTGCCTTCAGTCTTCCCCAGCACCAGGGTCTTGTCCAATGAGTCAGCTCTCCACATCAGGTGGCCAAAGTATTGGAGCTTCACCTTTAGCATCAGTCCTTCCAATGAATATTGAAGATTCATTTTCTTTAGAATTAACTGATTGGATTTCCTTGCAGTCCAAGGGACTCTTAAGAGTCTTCTCCAACATCACAGTTCAAAAGCATCAATTCTTTGGCACTCTTTAAGGGTGGGCCTTGTTTATGGTCCAACTCTCACATCTGTATATGACTACTGGAAAAAACACAGGTTTGACTATAACAGACTACTATTTGGCAATAAAAGAAATGAAGCATAGATATACTTGCAAGAAAATGCCCAATTTTCTCTCTTTTTCTCTCCCCATTGAGGGTAGATAGATAGACAGTAGGTGACTGCTCAAACTACCGCACAATTGCACTCATCTCACAGGCTAGTAAGGTAATGCTCAAAATTCTCCAAGCTAGACTTCAATAGTACATGAACCGTGAAATTCCAGATGTTCAAGCTGGTTTTAGGAAAGGCAGAGGAGCCAGAGATAAAATTGCCAATATTCACTGGATTATCAAAAAGGCAAAAGAGTTCCAGAAAAAAATCTATTTCTTCTTTACTGACTATGCCAAAACTTTTGACTGTGTGGATCACAACAACCTGTGGAAAATTCTGAATGAGACAGGAATACCAGACCACTTGACCTGCCTCTTGAGAAATCTGTAGGCAGGTCAGGAAGCAACAGTTAGAACTGGACATGGACCAAGAGGCAGGTTCCAAGCATAGAAAGGAGTAGGTCAAGGCTGTATATTGTCACTCTGCTTATTTAACTTATATGCAGAGTACATCTTGAGAAATGCTGGGCTGGAGGAAGCACAAGCTGGAATCAAGGTTGCTGGGAGAAATATCAATAACCTCAGATATGCAGATGACACCACCCTTATGGCAGAAAGTGAAGAGGAACTAAAGGGCCTCTTGATGAAAGTGAAAGAGGAGAGTGAAAAAGTTGGCTTAAAGCTCAACATTCAGAAAACGAAGATCACGGCATCTGGTCCCATCACTTCATGGGAAATAGATGGAGAAACAGTAGAAATAGTTGGCAGACTTTATTTTGGGGCTACCAAATCACTGCAGATGGTGATTGCAGCCATGAAATTAAAAGATGCTTACTCCTTGGAAGAAAAGTCATGACCAACCTAGACAGCATATTATAAAGAAGAGACATTTCTTTGCCAACAAAGGTCTATCTAGTTAAGACTATGTGTGTATATATATATATATATATATATTTTTTTTTTTTTTCAGTAATCATGTATGGATGTGAGAGTTGAACTATAAAGAAAGCTGAGTGCTGAAGAATTGATGCTTTATATTCATTGGAAGGACTGATGCTGAAGCTGAAACTCCAGTACTGTGGCCACCAGATATGAAGAACTGACTCATTGAAAAATACCCTGATGCTGGGAAAGGTTGAAGGCAGAAGGAGAAAGGGATGACAGAGGATGAGATGGTTTGATGGCATCACCGACTCAATGGACATGAGTTTGAGTAAACTCTGGGAGTTGGTGATGGACAGGGAGGGTTGGCATGCTGCGATTCATGGAGTCACAATGAGTTGGACAGGACTGAGTGACTGAACTGAAATCAGACAACTCAGCACCATTTTCTACCTTCTGAGTTCTCTAGGATTTACATTTCTCAGAATCTCTGCCAACAGGGTTCAGTTTTATACTTGTAAATGATAGTTAATCACACATGATTGTGGGACACAAGAGAAGCAAATGGGAGCTCTAACTCTAGAAATATATCTACAAAGTATCCAGTTTGTTTCTTTTTTTTTTAATTTTTACTTTATTTTACTTTACTATACTGTATTGGTTTTGCCATACATTGACATGAATCCACCACGGGTGTATACAAGCTCCCAATCCTGAATCCCCCTCCCACCTCCCACCCCATATCATCTCTCTGAATCATCCCCATGCACCAGCCCCAAGCATCCTGTATCCTGTATTGAACATAGACTGGTGATTCATTTCTTGCATGATAGTATACATGTTTCAATGCCATTCTCCCGAATCATCCCACCCTCTCCCTCTCCCTCAGAATCCAAAAGTCTGTTCTATACATCTGTGTCTCTTTTGCTGTCTCGCATACAGGGTCATCATTACCATTTTTCTAAATTCTGTATATATGTGTCAGTATACTGTATTGGTGTTTTTTTTTCTGGCTTACTTCACTCTGTATAATCGGCTCCAGTTTCATCCATCTCATTAGAACTGATTCAAATGTATTCTTTTTAATGGCTGAGTAATACTCCATTAAAGACATCTGATTGTGTCCCATATCTTTACCACCTGTTTTTGCAACTTCTTGATCCTCTGAAAGAAAGCAGTGAACTTGGGGGCTAGAGGCAGCTTCCCTGACCTTTTTCTCCTTCTGGTCTTTCAATAGTTTTGTATATGCTGAACAACCTTAATTCCACCCACTTCTGACTGAGGTAGAGAGAGAACTTCTTGTTTTTTGACTGAAGCCTAAAAGAAACATATCTAAAAATATATAGAAACAATTTCTGTCAAGATATAATTTTTATACAGAAATTAAAGTTATTTTGTTTGATGAGCTTTATCTATCATGTACATGGAATAACCACAATAAAAATAAAAATGATATCTTTAACTTACTAAGAACGTTTCATATCTCTCTGGTCAGTCATGCCCAATTTTGTATTCTGAAATCATAGAATATGTAAATTCACACAGACACTATGAAAACAGTACAGAGGTTCTTTAAAAGAGTAAAAATAATACAAATATTTTGTTTTTGCTTTTAGCCAATAAGCTGTGTCTGACTCCTTTGCGACTGCCAGACTCTTCTGTCCATGGGATTTTGGAGGCAAGAATTCAGAAACGGATTGCAATTTCCTTCTCCAGGGGATCTTCCCGACCGAAGGATAGAACCCTTGTCCCCTACTCTTCCTGCATTGGCAGAGAGATTCTTTACCATTGAGCTACCTGGGAAACTAGCAATTCCATTTCTGGCTATTTTTCCAGAGAAAACAAAAATATTAATTTGAGAAGATCCGCAATGGCAACCCACTCCAGTACTCTTGCCTGGCAAATCCCATGGACGGAGGAATCCCTGGTAGGCTGCAGTCCATGGGGTCGCTAAGAGTCTGACACGACTGAGCGACTTCACTCTCCCTTTTCCCTTTCATGCATTGGACAAGGAAATGGCACCCACTCCAGTGTTGTTGCCTGGAGAATCCCAGGGACGGGGGAGCCTGGTGGGCTGCTGTCTATGGGGTCGCACAGAGTCGGACACGACTGAAGCGACTTAGCAGCAGCAGCATGAATTCCTACGCAGGGCTTCCCAGGTGGCTCAGTGGTAAAGAAACCACCTGCCGTAACACGAGATACAGAAGACATGGGTTCGATCCCTGGGTCAGGAAGATCTTCTGGAGAAGGGAGTGTCAACCCACTCCAGTATTCTTGCCTGGAGAATTCCATGGACAGAGAAGTCTTGTGGGCTACAATCCATGGGGTTGCAAACAATCAGACATTACTGAGCATGCCTGCATGCACATGCACTCCTATGTTTGTTGAAGCATTATTTACAATAGGAAAGATATAGAAGCAACTTAAGTGTTCATTGACAGATGAATAGATACAGAAGATGTGATGTACGTATACAGAAGAATATTACTCAGACATAAAAATGAAAGAAATCTTGTCATTTGTGACAACATAGATGAACCTAGGGAGTGTTATAGTAAGTGAATGTCAGACAGTAAAAAGAAAAAATATATATATATATCATTTCACTTAGAATCTAAAAGGAAATCAAATGAACAAATAAAAACAGATTTAGAGATACAGAGAACAAGCAGGTGGTGCTAAAAGGGAGGGGAGCTAGGGGATGAGAGAAATAATAGGTGAGGGAGATTAAGAGGTATGAATTTCCAGTTCCAAAATAAATGCTGCTGTGATGAAATGTGCAGGATGGGAAAGATAGTCAAGGATATTGCTATAATTGTATAGGTTCAACCAATAGCAAGAATTACTATGGTGATTATTTTGTAGTGTATAGAAATATGGAATCACTATGTTGTAGGTCAATTATGCTTTAAATAAATAAATAGGTTTTGAACAAATAAATAAAACTATAGGATGACTTCAGTTATTGAGCTTCTATAAATAAAATTAGTATATAAATAAGCAACATCAGAGAAAGACAAAGTTCAATTGCTTTGGAAATATTTATATAGAAACACCTGTTTCTTGAACTTTTAAAAGAATACACTCAGGATTATTCCTTGTTTCTGAAAGAGATAACACTATATGCTGCTGTAAAAATGTTTCACTAAATAAAATGTTGCTCTATGACTGACCTATATTGTGGTTTGTTATCCTCATAAGCAATGAGATTTTTCAGGCTTAAATATAGGCTAATGATCTGTATTGAGTGCCACAATATTACAAACCTGCATAAGATGTAGAAGTATGCATTCAGCTTCTCTTCATCTGTATCAGTTCTCTTGTAGCTCAAACAGCACTTTGAAAATGCCAGATAGTCTCTATTTTCTTTTCTGAGTCAGGATGAAATTGAGCTATTGTAGTTTTTATTTTTTATTCCCCATGAAGCAGTTTCTAGCTCCTGATTGTCACTAAGGAAGTACTGTATATTAGTATCTTTTCTTTCCCTTATTTACAATGTAAATAAGGAGTGAGCACTTGGAAATATCTTATGACTTACAAATAGTTAAATTTCAATGTTTATAAGAAGAAAAATCATATTTATTGAAGACCTAATGCATTTCAAGTATTAGAGTAGGTAAGCAAAAAATGTATGTGTGCTAAGTCACTTCAGTCATGTCTGACTCTGCAACCTTATGAACTGCAACCTGCCTGGCTCCTCTGTCCATGGGATTCTCCAGGCAAGAATACTGGAGTGGGCTGCCATGTCCTCCTCCATGGGATCATCCCAACCCAAGGATTGAACCTGTGTCTCTTAAGTCTCCTGCATTAGCAGGCAGGTTTTTTATACCATTACCATCACCTGGGAAGCCCAAGCATAAAATAGGTCACATGTAACATTATCTGTTTTTCTTTTGGGGGGATTATAATTGTGACATTGAAGCAGTGACTTTTACTTGATTTTTCATCTAAGATTAAAACTTTGGCCCAAGTACTTATTTTAATTGTATAGAAAATTAATTTTAATCTTGCTTTCAGCATTTAATTGATAATTTTATTTTATTAAAGTCATAATAATTTCATAGAAATATTTTACTAAGAAGTGATCCTTCACCCTAGAAGGTATGCACTTAATACATATTTTATACTTTTAAACTTTTATTTTTATAACCTTTTTTTTTTTTGCTTTATTAGAAATGGAATGAGAACACTAGTCTTTTCCCTAATGTCTGAGTGAGAAAACTCTGTTCTAAATCCTACCATAACTGAGAAACGGAAGTTCCCAGAGGCACACACAGAAGGATTCTGGCTTTTCAAAACCATTTCCAGCAATAAGCTTAGAATAATGTATATTCCATTTCTTCCTGAGTATGTTCTGATGGCTTTTGTGTGTGTGTGTGAATCTATTATATTAACAAGTAAACTGAAAAGAAGTATTAAAACAATTACAAAGTTATCTTAATATTCACTTCCCACCCTCCCATTTTCCCATTATTAACTAGAAGAGCTAATTCTTAAGCAACTCTTGCAGTTGTAAAAGCCTGATAAATAAATGGAAAAAGGAAGGGTTGGTACAGCTATTATTTTATCAGGGAAGGCTCAGGAAGAGGATCCTTTGTAATATTCTACCCCAGCCTTCAGCAAGTACAACACAGAGAGGAATAATACATTGGCCCCATATTATTGTGCTACAAAAATAAAGCTGAAAGAATATTTCTAAAATGTAACTCAAGATTCTCAAGCATCTCTATATCCTCAAATTAACATTGGATAAAACCAAGATGATGGTATTAACAAATTTAAAAAGATAACTCAGTTGAATAACAATTAAATACAATCCTCAAACTATTTTTCAGTGAAGTGTGTATGATATAGGTTCTCCTCACTTTCCATGTTAATTTGTACCATAAATATATATAAAAGCAAGTAAATTTTCTTCCAATTATTTTTCTTTCCCAAAATAAGCAACTTCCTTTTCATTCTTTTCTGTGGTGATTTTCTTTCTTCTTCTTCTTCTTCTTCTCTCTCTCTCTTTTTTTCTTAATTTGCTTTCTAACACCGTTATTTGTCATTACAACAGGGGGAGGCTCTTTTTTTCAGGGATCAGACTCTCTCCCCTCAGGTTTGCATCCTAAGGCTTTCTGCCAACTTCTATATATACCTCTCCTGTCCTTCAAAACTGAGCTAGTAACAAGCAGGTTTTAGTATTCAGACAATAGAATTCCACATCGTTTTAAAATGCTTGCTTGTACTTCATATTGTATGGGCACTTGATCGCTTCATATCACCTGTTTGATATCTGCTCATCTTCTGGGTACAGTCATTTTATTGTCTTCTTCAAGAGGTGATACCTCTTACAGATTTTCCTTGCATCATTTATAATCACTCAGATCTGAAGCTCTGGCTTTATCATGACTGTATCTGTGAATTATTTACAGCCCTCAATAGTTGATAATGGCGTCTTCTCATTTTGAAGAAGAATGAGAGCTCCACTTGTTAGAAGACCAGATGTGTCTTCTTAGGTAGAAATACAGGTTATGTGAGAGTTCAAATGTGGGCAGAGGGACCACAGTGGAAACTGAGTAACCAAAGACTAAACTACTGGAACTGAATTACATTGTCAGTTATAACTGATTGCCTCTCAGCTCTGAATGCACCCTTCAACAAATGCTCTGGTATAAATCACAGGATTTCTTTATGTCTCTTTCAAAGTGAGCCCACCATTAAGTTTTCTCCCTGGAGACCTCTGGAGGGCTATCACTTACATAAGATCTGTTCATCACAGTTCAGGCAGAGCAGACCTGGGAATGACCTTTCTGTCACCTTCTGAACACTCTGAAGTCTGTGTCCTGGGCTAGGGATCAGGCACCCTATGTGGCCTACTCATTGCGAAGGCCTCTTGCCCTGACCAGTGCCTGGACTTCCTCGTATGCCTCTGCATAGCCTGCAAGAAGCCTATGATGTGCATAGTCACCCACCAAGCTGGGCTCCATCTGCAAGAACACACAGATGGCATGCTCGAAAGGCCACCAGCACTCAGACTCCTAGGGCATATCTGTGCCACCTGTCATTTATTTCCTGCTCTCCACTTGTACTCAGGAGGATGGCCTTGTTGCTCACAAAGCAGCAAGGATCAGCTCCAGCCTGTTCAACAAGAGGACTTCGTAGTGAACAAATTACATCTTCTCCAAATGGGACTCAGCCCTTCCCTGTTTGTCCTTCCTTGGATGTTATCCCATATTGCACTTCTATACACACTGTATTATTCTTTTACCATAGATACTCATTATTTACATTAACCCCTGCCTCCGTGTAACCTACTATGAGGTTTCCATCTTCTGATTAGATTCAGCATGCTATATAAGTCAAGTATAAAGTAATGCAGAATATACGAAGCCTAAGCATTTTGAATAAGGAAATGGGAACTAAGATTTTTGTTACTAATATTTTTGCTGTTGTTTCCTAAAATTTGTTTCCCTTTTACAAAGATAGCCTGAAATGTGTATCTTGTATCAATTCAAGTTTCAAAATTCTAATTGTGTGCATGTGTGGGTGTGTGTGTGTGTGCTTGTTAAGTCGTGCCTGACTCTTTGTGACCACATGGACTGTAGGCCAGCAGGCTCCTCTGTCCATGGAATTTCCAGGCAAGAATACTGGATCAAATTTTCATTTCCGTCTTCAGGGGATCTTCCCAACCCAGGGATCGAACCCACATCTCTTGTATTTCCTGCATTGGCAGGCAAGTTCTTTCACAGCTGAGCCACCAGGTAAGCCCTAGAACTAATTGAAGTGGTGGCCAAATTTTGTTCCACCCTGTATATCTTTGGCAAGAAAGACCCAAAGGTGCTTTTCTCTTCATGAGTGGGTTTACTAAGAAATTCATAGATTTTATTATCACCAGAGAACACATGTTTCATATCATGGAATCAGAAAAAATTCCAGGCTGAGAACCTACACTGAGGACAGAGCCTGCACAAATTGTGAGCTTGAATCTCTGCTTGGACAGTCCTCCTTGTAATAATACACATCCATTCATTCACATGAGGAAGGATGAATGGGAGAAAAAAATTATCAAGGGAGACAGGTGAATTTCCTTATTATTTTACACTTTGTCCTTTCCTCTGGGAATATTTTTACATTTTTAAACATATCTTGCACAAGGATGACTATACATTAATATCAGAACAGTCCATGATGCAAGCAAAGCTAAAATGTTTCTAAATTTGTAATATAGTCTTAAATACAGGACCATTGAAAAGCAGATTTCTAGATGATAATTATATGAAAGATATTTAAGCTAAAATAGTTAGAAATAAAGGAATAAAATGTAGTCACTATACTACCATCTTTTCTTTAAAGGGATACTACTTTAAATTTCACCTAAAAAGAAAGAGAATTTAACCAGAAATTGTATTCCCTCTTCTACACTTCTGAAAAGTGGAAAGTAATGAAAATCCAACAGGTAGTAAAAAAGAATGACTAAAAGCAGAGAACTTTTAACATACTGCAGTAAAACATTAGTAGTGATATGGCATAATGGTATCATTTGATTTGATTTTATATCAGGCCTCTGAAACAGTAATACTGATAACAGTAATATTATCAACATTAACAACATAAATTATTCAATATCATATTAATAATTGTATAGCAATAAAATTATTAACTATATAAAACCCACACATAAAAAGCTTACCCAAAGACTTAGATGGTTGCTGTGGGGTAGAATAGAGTTACAGCTGTATGAAGCCTTGTAGATATCACTTCTATGACTGATATCTATAGTCTATGACTATATCTGTATATATAAACATGATCTGAAAAGGACCACCACTTTTCCTCTGATAATCTAATTCCTCCTCCACTTTCTCACTAATCTCACTTTAAGAAAATTCTCCCCAGATGTGCCTTCTTCATGGAATTTATGTTACAGGTTTTTGCTAAGGCAGTTAAAGGGCACAGTCAATGCACAGGGAATGATGTAGGTTTAGCAGTAATGCCTTCAGTATTTTGGAACTTAAGTGACTGAAACAAAGACCAGGGACCAGGGAATTCCTTTGTTATAGTGACAGCTGCAGTGAGTGGACTAGGTTGTTTATCTGTGTGACCTTTGCTGTCATTTCTGCTGCTTAATTCTCCACAGTTTCTGTGGGAACTGCCACTTCCTTAAATCCAATCTTCCACCATCCTAATGATTCCAAGAGGCCCTAGTATTTTTCCACTAAATCTTCTTCCTTAAAATTATCTAAAGGTATCATATTTTCTGTGCCCAGTTATTTAAGGACTGTTCTCTGCTCTTTTTGTCTGAGGATATCACATAAGTAGATCTATTCCTAAAGACCTCACAAATGAAACATAGTCTAGAAGGTGGAATTAGATCATATTTCTAATAATGGTTCTCTCCATAATCATGCTTCTCTGTATTCCTCTTTTTTACCACCTGGTGGATTTTATCATTCTACACTTCCAGCTGAGACTTTTGGGGTGATTCTACTTAGCTTCAGGCATTAGTGCTTTTAAATGGAAGTTGACTTATTTATATATTTAAAATAGTTTATGATTTTAATATATAATCTAAAATATTCAGTAAAAAAAACATAGAAAGTACAGATGCAATAGTATCTTAAGCTTCAAGCAACATTAATTCTATCCTGTTCTTGCATTTTTGGCTTTACAATTTTCCTTGTACCTCTTAAAGTGGACTTCTTAATACTTTATTACTTCATTAAGTGAGCCCCCTTAAACATACATCTAAATATAGTTTAATACAGATAACTGCCAACTTAATGATATTTTAACTTCAACGTTTTTCAAATTTATGATGTGCAATAAATATGCATTCAGATTGTACTTCAGATTTTTCATTTTGATATTTTCCTGAGCTAGCAAAATGCAGCTAAATTTCATTTACTGGAATAGGAACACACAACAAGTGTGTGTATATATATGTATATATATATATATACATATATGTGTAACCTATATGATATTTATTATTCAGTTCAGTTCAGTTCAGTTGCTCAGTTGTGTCCAACTTTTTGCGACCCCATGAATCACAGCACGCCAGGTCCCCCTGTCCATCACCAACACCCAGAGTTCACCCAAACTCATGTGCATCAAGTCGGTGATGCCATCCAGCCATCTCATCCTCTGTCATCCTCTTCTCCTCTTGCCCCCAGTCTCTCCCAGCATCAGGGTCTTTTCCAATGAGTCAGCTCTTCACATGAGGTAGCCAAAGTATTGGAGTTTCAGCTTCAGCATTAGTCCTTCCAATGAACACACAGGACTGATCTCCTTTAGGATGAACTGGTTGGACCTCCTTGCAGTCCAAGGGACTATCAACAGTCTTCTCCAACACCACAGTTCAAAAGCATCAGTTCTTCGGTGCTCAACTTTCTTCACAGTCCAACTCTCATTTCCATACATGACCACTGGAAAAACCATAGCCTTGGCTAGATGGACCTTTTTTGGCAAAGTAATGTCTCTGCTTTTTAATATGCTATCTAGGTTGATCATAATATTCCTTCCAAGAAGTAAGCGTCTTTTAATTTCATGGCTGCAGTCACCATCTGCAGTGATTTTGGAGCCCAAAAAATAAAGTCTGACACTGTTTCCACTGTTTCCCCATCTATTTCCCATGAAGTGATGGGACCGGATGCCATGATCTTCGTTTTCTGAATGTTGAGCTTTAAGCCAACTTTTTCGCTCTCCTCTTTCACTTTCATCAAGAGGCTTTTGAGTTCCTCTTCACTTTCTGCCATAAGGATGGTGTCATCTGCATATCTGAGGTTATTGATATTTCTCCCAGTAATCTTGATTCCAGCTTGTGCTTCTTCCAGCTCAACATTTCTCATGATGTACTCTGCATATAAGTTATATAAGCAGGGTGACAATATACAGCCTTGACGTTCTCCTTTTCCTATTTGGAACCAGTCTGTTGTTCCATATCCAGCTCTAACTGTTGCTTTATTAGTAGTAGAAGTCAAATAATTACATAATTTATATTTATATAGAATATTTAAAGCTATATAATGAAATTAATTGATTCATTTTTATGTGTGTAAAGGTAACACAAATGAGACATTAGGAGGAGCCTGGTGAGCTATAGTCCATGGGGTCACAAAGAGTCTGACATGACAGGGCAAAGTGATTCCATTTTTGTACATCAATTATATACTACTGTTTGTGTTTGTTCAGCTTAAATTTTAGTTTGGCTTTGGAATATTATAACCTCATTCCATTTAGAATGGATTAGTAGCTCCAAAATACAGTGAAAATACTTGAGTATAGACTAACACAGGATCTTACAAGGACAGGTAAATTAGCAAGTATGACAAGTATATCTTTCATACAAATGTCTGAGACAATGTTTGAGTTGGACTTCATGTCTCAGGAATCCATTCTTCTCTAATTTCCATAGTGGCCTTTGCTAGAAGATTTTGTCAAATTAATGTAATGAGGCTATCACGGCTTTTATTTCATCATTATGCAAACACAGTGGCAAATCTAATTATATATATGTATATATATATATGTATCATAATAAATTATATTTTCATGAATGCATTAGAGCTTTTGAATAAAAAGCAAAATAAGCTAAGAACAGAAAATTCAACAAAACCGAAAAGGCAGTCTTCAAAGATGATGCCCTCATATATATATATATAAAAGATAAGTACATGTAATCTGATTGCCAAGACATTTATAACTTCAAAGCCAACCTGTATTCTATAAAATGAGAGAAAGAACAATGTGTATTTGCCAACATTTCTTCCTCAAATGATACTATTAGATATTTCATAACACAAATGACACAGTGTGAAGGGCAATTGCTGTCATTTGGATATGATGGTAGGTATTTCAGTTATTTACAGTTTAATAAATCCACTGATATGCATAATATGAATCATCTCTTTGCATGTGTGTATGTTGTATATAAGGGAAACTACAAAGCTTCTTTTTATCATTGAAACCCATGCTAGAGAAAGAGATAATTTTAACTGTGTCAGGCATTATGTTGAGCTGTAGGTAAGCTCAAAAGAAATGCTTCAGAACCAGTACTGACAGAGCATCAGCTGTTTGGGGGGCAAGGTAAAATATTCCTATGCAAATAGGAGTTAGAATAGAATGCCTTTTCATATATTATTTGATTATTCCAAGACAGCGACTGGTGATCAGTTGCATGCCTCATCCGGATTCAGTGCAAAAGGGATATTTAACATTTTTAATACAACCAAATCATGGCCATGGCTTATATACATATAGCATACTGTGCCATTCAAACAAAGTAAAACAGCAGGATTTAAATTTCCATACTGAAACACTTTGTTAAGGGAAAAATAGATCACATAAATTATACAAGGAGTGGAGATTATATATTATTTGCTCAGACCAATTAATTAATTTGAGTTCTAGTGGCTTCTTCCAAGAGGCTTCTTCTTACTGATCATTATCCAAGGAGGCAAAATATCTGTTAAGCTTATAATAGCTTTCTTTGAAAAAAAAAAAAAAATTGTACACACAATTGTGTTCCTTCAGATGGCAATGTGTCTATTTGGATAAAATTTTTTTTCAATACAGTCTCCTTTGAGGTATTGCTCTATACTCTCTGGGACTGTTTTCCTTCTGAACAGTTAAACTGTATAAAAAAAAAATTCAAACACTTGACCTTATACTTGAAAATGTAAAATTGTAAATTGTGTCTGTATAGTTGCTAAGTTGTGTCCAACTCTTTGCAACTCCATGGACTGTAACCCACCAGGCTCCTGTGTCCATGAGATTGCTGAGGCAAAATACTGGAGTGGGCTGTCCTTCCCTTGAGAACCAGGGGATCTTCCCAACTCAGGGATCGAACCTGCATCTCCTGCCTTGGTAGGCAGATTCTTTACTGCTGAGCCACCAGGGAAGCCCAAAATCTAATATAGTAGTGGCAAGGTGTAAGAAAGGTAGATGAGAAAGCTGACCTTGAATTTGTCACAAATTTCACAAAATTGGAAAATACTATCAAAATATCAGCTATCAGCTGATAATCATTTATCATAATAAGTTCTAAAATACTATATTTTATAATTTAAAAACTGCTTTTTAAAGTAGCTTTAAAGTATTTTTTCTAAAACTGTTGATCTCACATATCATGAATACTTTTTAAATGATCACTTACAATTTTAGTAACTAGTAATTAAGGCAACAGAAATTATCCAGCCAATGTTTTATAGTGGAGAAAATTAGTCCTTTATAGACAAGTAACTTGAAAATAAAGTAACATAATAAAGAAGCTAAAAATTACGGAAGAGTGGTGTAAACTCTGAGTTAAGAAATATGTGTAGCAATGATGCTCATCTGTTATAACCAAGTCAGATTTTTATTTTTTTATTTACTTGATTTTATCCCTTGCCAAATCTTTGTCATCTAGAACTTTACACATTAAATATGCCAGATAACACAATGGTTATTACAATGACGAAATTGGTGACACTTAGTCTAATCATTTGTTTTTAAATGTAAAAAAACTGACATGCTTTTTTTTTTAATTCCAAAAAGCAGTTTAAAAACCCTGAAATTCAGAAAGTGAAGTGTTTCTCTAAGATTTTAATATATTTTGAATTATTCTGCTTATAAAATGAACATTAGAATAGCACATGAGTTAAGGATAAAGATTCTACAGGGAAATTGTCTTGTTTTAAATTCTGAATCTATCATTCATTAGCATTACATTTGGGAAATTTCCTTAGCTAATCCATACCTTAATTACACTTTTATAAAATTAAAATTATATAGGAACAGTGTAATTTATCATGGAAACTGAAAATTTTTGCAAAGATAAAATGGTATAAACAGATTTCAAAAAAGTCATTCAAATGAAACACTAAACTAACTAAACTAAATAACACTAAAATAATATGTAAATAAATATATCATATACTTTGGAACTGGAATATTAGATGACATTCCCTGCCTCCTAAGAAATATGTTTGTAGGTGAAGAAGCAACAGTTAGAACTCACATGGAACAATGGACTGGTTCCAAATTGGGAAAAGAGTACGTCAAGGTTGTATATTGTCACCCTGCTTATTTAACTTATATGCAGAGTACATCATGCAAAACGATGGGATGGATGAAGCACAAACTGGAATCAAGATTGCCAGGAGAAATATTAATAACCTTAAATATGCAGATGGCACCACACTTATGCAGAAAGCAAAGAGGAACTAAAGAGTCTCTTGATGAAGGTGAAAGAGGAGAGTGAAGAACCTGGCTTAAAACTCAACATTCAAAAAACTAAATTCATGGGATCCAGTACCACCAGCTCAGTTCAGTTCAATTCAGTCACTCAGTCATGTCCGACCCTTTGCGACCCCATGAATCACAGCACGCCAGGCCTCCCTGTCCATCACCATCTCACGGAGTTCACTCAGAATCATGTACATCAAGTCAGTGATGCCACCCAGCCATCTCATCATTGGTCGCCCCCTTCTCCTCCTGCCCCCTATCCCTCCCAGGATCAGAGTCTTTTCCAATGAGTCAACGCTTCTCATGAGGTGTCCAAAGTACTGGAGTTTCAGCTTTAGCATCATTCCTTCCAAAGAAATCCCAGGGTTGATCTCCTTCAGAATGGACTGGTTGGATCTCCTTGCAGTCCAAGGGACTCTCAAGAGTCTTCTCCGACACCACAGTTCAAAAGCATCAATTCTTTGGCACTCAGCCTTCTTCACAGTCCAACTCTCACATCCATACATGACCACAGGAAAAACCATAGCCTTGACTAGACGGACCTTAGTCAGTAAAGCAATGTCTCTGCTTTTGAATATACTGTCTAGGTTGGTCATAACTTTTCTTCCAAGGAGTAAAAGTCTTCTAATTTCATGGCTGCAGTCACCATCTGCAGTGATTCTGGAGCCCCCAAAATAAAGCCTGATACTGTTTCTACTGTTTCCACTGTTTCCCCATGTATTTCCCATGAAGTGATGGGACCGGATGCCATGATCTTCGTTTTCTGAATGTTGAGCTTTAAGCCAACTTTTTTGGTCTTCTCTTTCACTTTCATCAAGAAGCTTTTTAGCTCCTCTTCACTTTCTGCTATAAAGGTGGTGTCATCTGCATATCTGAGGTTATTGATATGTCTCCCGGCAATCTTGATTCCAGCTTGTGTTTCTTCCAGTCCAGTGTTTCTCATGATGTACTCTGCATAGAAGTTAAATAAGCAGAGTGACAATATACAGCCTTGACGTACTCCTTTTCCTATTTGGAACCAGTCTGTTGTTCCATGTCCAGTTCTAACTGTTGCTTCCTGACCTGCATACAGATTTCTCAAGAGGCAGGTCAGTGGTCTGGTATTCCCATCTCTTTCAGAATTTTCCACAGTTTATTGTGATCCACACAGTCAAAGGCTTTGGCATAGTCAATAAAGCAGAAATAGATGTTTTCCTGGTACTCTCTTGCTTTTTCCATGATCCAGCGGATGTTGGCAATTTGATCTCTGGTTCCTCTGCCTTTTCTAAAACCAGCTTGAACATCAGGGAGTTCACGGTTCATATATTGTTGAAGCTTGGTTTGGAGAATTTTGAGCATTACTTTACTAGTGTGTGAGATGAGTGCAAATGTGCGGTACTTTGAGCATTCTTTGGCATTGCCTTTCTTTGGAATTGGAATGAGAACTGACCTTTTCCAGTCCTTTGGCCACTGCTGAGTTTTTCAAATTTGCTGGCATATTGAGTGCAGCACTTTCACAGGATCATCTTTCAGGATTTGAAACAGCTCAACTGGAATTCCATCACCTCCACTAGCTTTGTTCATAGTGATGCTTTCTAACGCCCACTTGACTTCACATTCCAAGATGTCTGGCTCTAGATGAGTGATCACATCATCATGATTATCTGCGTCATGAAGATCCAATACCATCACTTCATGGCAAATAGTTGGGGAAACAATGGAAGCAGTGACAGACTTTATTTTCTTGGGGTCCAAAATCATTACAGATGGTGATTACAGCCATGAAATTAAAAGATGTTTGCTCCTTGGAAGAAAAGCTATGGCCAACATAGACAGTATATTAAAAAGCAGAGATGTTACTTTGCCAACAAAGGTCCATCTAGTCAATGCTATAGTTTTTCCAGTGGCCATGTATAGATGTGAGCGTTGGACTATAAAGAAAGCTGATCACTGAAGAAATTATGCTTTTGAACTGTGGTGTTGGAGAAGACTCTTGAGAGTCTCTTGGACTGTAAGGAGATCCAACCAGTCCATCCTAAAGGAGATCAGTCCTGAATATTCATTGAAAGGACTGATGCTGAAGGTGAAACTCCAGTACTTTGGCCACTCAATGTGAAGAGATGACTCATTAGAAAAGACTCTGATGCTGGGAAAGACTGAAGGCGGGAGGTGAAGGGGATGGCAGAGGATGGGATGGTTCGATGGCATCATTGACTCAATGGCCATGAGTCTGAGCAAAGTCCAGGAAATGGTGCAGGACAGAGAAGCCTCGCATTCTGCAGTTGTTGGAGCACAACGAGTTGGACATGACTGAGTGACTGAACAAAAACCTCATACTTTTGGATATACTATTAAAGTGAAAGTGAAGTCGCTCAGTGGTGTCCAACTCTTTGCAACCCCATGGACTGTAGCCCACCAGGCTCCTCTGTCCATGAATACTGGAGTGGGTTGCCATTTCCTTCTCCAGGGGAATCTTCCCGACCCAGGGATCAAACCCAGGTCTCCCGCATTGCAGGCAGATGCTTTAACCTCTGAGCCACCAGGGAAGTTATTATATCCTGGAAGCCACCAGGATATACTATTGCTATACTACAAAGATATTAACGTTCTCAAATTAATCTTCAAATTAACATTCTAGCTGGATAAAATCAAATTTCAGTATTTTTGTCAACATTTTCCTTAATATATTCGCAGAAGAATAATGGCCTTGAGGTTAACTTACAGCAAAAATGGAAACTATAGCAGATATATGCTTAGTCACTCAGTCATGTCCAGCTCTTTGCAAACCCATGGACTGAAGGCCACCAGGCTCCTCTGACCATGGGGATTCTCCAGGCAAGAATATTGAAGTGGGTTGCCATGACTTCCTCCAGTAACACATAATACAAAGCCATATTATAAAAGAAAATCTATCAAAATCACAATGAGGTACCATTTCATGCCAGTCAGAATGGCTGTGATCCAAAAGTCTACAAGCAATAAATGCTGGAGAGGGTGTGGAAAAAAGGGAACCCTCTTACACTGTTGGTGGGAATGCAAACTAGTACAGCCTCTATGGAGAACAGTGTGGAGATTCCTTAAAAAACTGGAAATAAAACTGCCTTATGACCCAACAATCCCATTGCTGAGCATACACACAGAGGAAACCAAAATTGAAAGAGAAACCTGTACCCCAATGTTCATCGCAGCACTGTTTATAATAGCCAGGATATGGAAGCAACCTAGATGTCCATCAGCAGATGAATGGATAATAAAGCTGTGGTACATATACACAATGGAGAATTTCTCAGCCATTAAAAAAATACATTTGAATCAGTTCTAATGAGGTGGATGAAACTGGAGTTGATTATACAGACTGAAGTAAGCCAGAAAGAAAAACACCAATACAGTATACTAACACATATATATGGAATTTAGAAAGATGCTAATGATAACCCTGTATGTGAGACAGCAAAAGAGACACAGATGTATAGAACAGTCTTTTGGACTCAGAGGGAGAGGGAGAGGGTGGGATGATTTGGGAGAATGGCATTGAAACATGTATAATATCATATAAGAGATGAATCGCCAGTCTAGGTTTGATGCAGGATACAGGATGCTTGGGGCTGGTGCACTGGGATGACCCAGAGAGATGGTATGGGGAAGGAGGTGGGAGGGGGGTTCAAGATTGGGAGCACGTGTACACCCGTGGCGGATTCATGTTGATGTATGGCAAAACCAATACAGTATTGTAAAGTAAAGTAAAGTAAAAAAAAAAAAAAAAAAAAAAAACCTATAAAATAGGAACAAGAAAAATATGCACTCTTACAGAAAAGAAAAAAGACAAAATACATAAACAAGCATCTGAAGAGATGTTCAGATTAACTTGTAGTTAGGGAAATACAGATTAAAACAATTGTGGGTTCAATGAATCTCCAACAAAGTGGCAAATATTATAAAGCTAGACAATGCCTCATGGTGATGGAGGATACAGAAACATGAACACATGCACCGAAGGTAAACTTAGGGACTGCTTAGGTCAGAAAAAATATATTTCATTGCCTTAGAATCTTATTCCTGTTTATATCTTCCTGAGAATTTTCATATAAGATATATATATAAGGATGCTTATCACAATGTTAACTTTTGAGCCAAGGATTGGAGGTAATCTTGGATTTTTATCACTAGAAGAATGCATAATTAAAGCATTATAAGTGTATGCTCTAAATATGAATACATTAAAAATATCTGAGTATAAAGCTAAGGGTCAGAATGTCCTGACTTACCATTTCCACAGAAATAAGTATTACTAAGAAACTAAACAAATGCAATGATGTGTATGTGTGCGTCTGTGTATATGAGTACACTCAGTCGCTTTCAGTCATGTCTGATTATTTTCAGTCCCATGGACTGTAGCCCTCTGTCCATGGTATTTTCCTGGCAAGTCAGAAGTAGGTTGCCATTTCCTTTTCCAGGAGATGTTCCCAACCCAGGGACTGAACCTTCATCTTCTGCTTTGGCAGGTGGATTCGTTACCACTGAGCCACCTGGTAAGCTCATGTATACGTGCAAGCCTAAATATACCTGCCAATGGTATTTAATATTCAAAAATGGAAAACTGATAATAAAAATTGTACTATGATGTAATAAATTTATGATGATAATTATTGACAAAGAAGACTAAAAAACACAAATTACAAGCACATTTTTTGGGATAAAATATTAATTCATCTGCATATACATATGGATATACATATACACATTGTCACCTACAAAGTAACACTTGCTAGGTACCTTTGCAAGGATCAAATTATAAACCACTGCAGCTGTTGACGTTCAACACCTGGTATAAGGAGTTAAGGGTAGAGATCAAGACTGAGGCACTCTGTGCTGCTGGACAAAATAGTGGAAAATTTCTTCAGATAGATATTTTCAGTAGATTTAAGGGCCCAATACTTGCATCTCTCCATATCCAGGAAGGCACTAAAATTTTTCATGGTGACACCTGGTCCTCAAGACTAGTAGTAACCTTCTACAAAAAATATGTGCTTGGTTGAATGTATTCCTCACTCACCAAAATCACACATGTACTGACCTTCTGTCTACTTCCTGGGAGCAGTTTCTTAGAGATATCTGAAATGCTGTCTCTTGGGCTATACTATTGAGATTTCAAATTATCAAGTCACAATTTCTAATTTTTTAATTTTTTCTCTTAAAGTACATATATATTTCCTTTAAGCTAGATACATTTTTTTTCTGTTTTCATATACTATTTTTTTCTTTTTCCCCTTAAAACTCAACAAAAATTAAATATACATTCAGAAATATTTAAAAACTCATGACACTCTTCAAATTTGGTTTCACCAAATTTTACATTTCACTGATTTTGAATCAAAAAGAAAGCAAAATTACCTTCTGAATATGGAAAGAGGGAAATTTTCAAAAACAAACTGTCAAAGTTCTGGTTAAAACCTTGCCTATTGTTTGAGATAGAAGCAGCAAAAGATTGCCTACTTTGCAATATCAAGTTAAGGTCATACAGAAAGATTATTTCCTAAGCATTCTAGATCCAACTAGGTATCTCCCTGGTGGTAAATTAGAAAAAGACTACTATATTATAAAGTGTTTTGATTCAAGTCAGCTTACTAAGTTACGTCTGGAAAATCTGGATATCTTGGGTATTTGGACTACCTTGTCCTGCCCCAGGCCCAGATATACTGACCTGTATAATCATTGAAAAACCTTAGGAAAAATTAGGGAGTTGGATGAACATGATTTGTGGCTCAGAGACCTCAGAATTTTTATGTATAATGCCAGATGTTAGTTAGTCTCTTCTTTCTAGTGAAGATTGCCATTTTTTATAATTAAATTCACTGAGGTTTCATTGAGTCCTCACGTATATAATCTCTCTTAAAACCAAAGTTTGAATGCACTCCTCAACTTCCACACACAAACTTGTTCATCCAACATGTTTCATTATTAGAGTCAAATTCACTATTTTGTAACATCTGCATCTTGAGCACTATATACAACAAAAATAAAACACTAATGATAATTCTCCATTTAAAAAGGGAAAACCCTAGATAAATTTTACATTGGGTTCAAGCATTAGACAAAAAATAGATAACACAATGTAGAAAAGCTAGTAAATCATTATTATTATTGGGATTTTACTTAAAGGTTTTTGCTATTTTTGGAATAATTAGCTATGTAATCATAATTTGTCATTACATTAAAAAATTAAATATTCAATTAGTATTCATAAAATGGATATTGTGCATATCAGTGTAAGACACTACATAATAAGTTTACAGAGGTTAAGAAAAAAAAAAAGCTTCTCCTTGAAGATAATTTGGCTTGAACATCTTCTAAGTCCCTCACTATTCTACAATGCTAAAGTCTACAATGTAATTCTAACAGAGGATTAAGTATTACTTGTTTTCTTTTTATTGTACCTGCTGTGTGACCTTAGGAAAATGATTTAAACCATTTGAATATTAGTTTCATTATCTGTAACTCAAAGTCATGGTGAGGATTATTCTGAAAATATATGCAAAGTACTGTGCATGTTATGCTTATTCATGACAGCACTTTGATACTTTCAATTTTATTTTGCATCTTAATATAGAGCATATTGGAAAAGACCTCGATGCTGGGAGGGATTGGGGGCAGGAGGAAAAGGGGACGACAGAGGATGAGATGGCTGGATGGCATCGCCAACTCGATGCACATGAGTTTGAGTGAACTCCAGGAGTTGGTGGTTGACAGGGAGGCCTGGCGTGCTGTGATTCATGGGGTCGCAAAGAATCGGACATGACTGAGTGACTGAACTGAACTGATACTGTAGATACAATTTTAAAAATGATGCATTATGAAAATAGTGCACAAAGTTAAATGCCTTTACCTAGTGAAGCCAGGACAATAATACTGTGACATGAAAGTACTTTTAGTTTTTTAACTTATAAAGACAACAGATTAAAGCCAAAATCATATCATCTTTGATAAAATTAATGGGGAATAAAGTTTAGGAAATAACAAGCAAACAGTCACCAAATAACAAAAGTATCAGCAAATGTACAATTCATATGTCCTGGTTACTTCTATTGTTTCATACTTTGTTATTACTCTCTGTGTGAATAAATGTGTATCCTAATAAATATCCTCTTCAATGTTTCTATGTAGTGACCTTCACAAAGGAAAGATAAATTTGAAGTGTTTTCAATCCATTAATGGGGTCATGAGAGTGAGCCCTGGCACAAATATTTTATTATAAAAGCAAGTGAGTTATATTTATTAGAGTGCAACATTAAATTATTATAATGCTTTATAATGGAAAAGGTAATTTGAAGATATAATCACTGTTTCAAGCTATTAACAAATTTTTGTTATTATTCTTTATTCAATTTCCTACTCTAATTTGGTTTTCCAACTGCAGAAATGATTCTTAGACTTAAAAGCTTTCATTCCAAATTCAAAAGAGAAAAGAGCCACAATAGCAAACCAAAGGCAGTTTCTTTTTACTTACTTTTGCTATTCTTCAGTGTGAATAGGCAGGATAATGTGAACTATTTTTATTAAGAAGACCAGATAATGAATGATTTAGATGAAAAAAAAAAAAAAAAGAAAGACTGTTCTCTTACGCATAAAAGCAGATCACAGAACTAATAATCTTGTCCCTAACTCTCATATACAGTAGGGGTATGCGTTCATCTTAGTATTTTCATTGTATGACAACGGCTAAAATCATTTTTTTTTGTTATTGTCTATGTACTTTATTCTCCTTACATTTTTGCATAGGATTATCATTCATTAAAGTAGAAGTATCATGCTTTCTCTCTGTGTTTGTTTGAAAAGAAAAGAAACAAAAAACTGCTGCTATAATGCATGTAAAAAAGAAAGCTAATATTATATGATACATTCATTAAATTTTTTGAAAGGATTATAGACAGCAAGCATGATATTTTGAAAGATGATAAATGAAAGTCTGAGTAAAGTTATACTTGCTTAAAGTCACATAGCAAAGTTATTATCTACAATTTAGGACCTCAATGCCTAATTCTAAAACAAGTGCTATGTCCATAGACCACCATGCCACAAAAACATGAAAAATCAAATTAAAAATATATAGTCTGTATATTATGAGAAATATATTTCTACATGAGAGATATTTTTGGATATTTATTCAACAACGTACTTTAGATAGACTGTCATTGATGCTGAAACAAAGCCATAAATAATATGGACAAGTTTTTCCTGTCATGGAGCTTCTACTGTGGTGAGAGAAAAACAGAATAAACAAATATCTAAACACTGTATATTTTAGATATTAATAGATCCCTGGGGGAAATGTAGTTTAGTACAATGAGGATTACAGTAGAAAGTATTTTCAGGAGAATAGTCAATGGAGAACCCATCCACGTAGTGGTATTTGGAAGTTAGACTCCAATACTTTGGCCACCTGATGCGAAGGACTGACTCATTTGAAAAGACCCTGATACTGGGAAAGATTGAAGGCAGGAGGAGAAGGGGATGACAGAGGATGAGATGATTGGATGGTATCACTGACTCAATGGACATGAGTTTTAGTGAAATTCGGGAGTTGGTAATGGACAGGGAGGCCTGGCGTGCTGCAGTCCATGGGGTCGCGAAGAGTCGGTTATGACTGAAAAACTGAACTGAGCTGAACTAGACTTAAATGGTAATATTTGAAAGAATCAAATACGCTTGTGTTGAAAAAAAATTGTCCTAGAGAAAATTGAATAGCTGCTGCATACATTTGGCTGTTGTGCCTAAAGGATCTGCTGATATACTTGGTATCATAACATGAAGAATCAAAAATGGTTTTGTATTTTCAGTTTGGGCAACTGGACTGGAGCTATGGATATACAGAACACACAGAAAGGAAATTATTTGGGGAGGTCAAGTACTATGGAGATTTAATAGCTTTGATGTGAATTTATTAAGTTTCTGATATCTATGCAAATTGACATTAAATAGGTAGTTGAGTAAGGGAGAAAGGCACAGAAATATATATATATTTTTGTTTTGTTTTGTTAAGACAAGGAGACAAATTAAGATAGCTTGAAGAGAAGATTTAAAGTGAGAAAAAATAATTAAACCTGACTTCCTTCTAGTATTTGGAGGAGAAAACTCAAGAGATTGAAAATGAATGGCTCATAAGGAGAAAGAGAATAGTATTATGTCTTGGAAGAGAAGACATGCCTCAAGAAAACAAATTAATCAACTGCTTCTACTTCTGCTATAAAGCACACAATTTTGACCATTAGCATGTATGCTGGAAGTACAGGCATCTTTGGTAATCTCAGTAAACCTGATAAAAGTGCAATTGTTGGTGGAATTATGAAAATGAGAAGTTGAATTGAAGACTGAAATACAGCAAAGTCTTGCTGTGAATATTAATAAAAAAAATAGTGGTAAAAATCACTGATATCAACATGGAATAGAGGAAGATATTTTTTTCTTTTTCCAATAGAAAATGCTAGACTCTGGTTTTGTACTGATAAAACTGATCCAGAAGAGACGGGAAAGAATGATGCAGAAAAGAGGACAGTGACACACATGAAATGTTCTCTAAGAAGAGGAATAAACTTGGATTATGAGAAAGTGAGCCTCCCAAAGAACAGTGGTGCAGTATATATGGTAAAACTAAACAAACCAGAGAGAACATGATTGAATACAGTTAGTGATTTTTTAGTACTGAAAAAATGTGGACGATCCTATGTAATTGATCCAATGTTTTCAATTTGTTACATTCAGTTTGTCTTTCAGTAAATATATTTTGGATTAAGCTGTGTGGAGAAGGAAGTGAAAAAGCAGATGTGTGTCATATAGCCTACATTCCAATGAGAGGAGGCATACAATAAAAATATATTTAATACTATACAAGCTTGTGATAAATGTTATGAAATTAAAAAAAAAGAAAAACAACTCGGTTGAGAGGACAGTGATGGAGTTGCTTATCCAGTGGTTAAAGAAAGCCTCTCAATGGGGATGGCATTCAAACGCTGATTAATGAAATTAGAAAACGTGCTATATGTTTTCTGCAGGACAGTGTTTAAAGATAAGAAATAGCAAGTCTAGGGACGATGAGGTGCCTTTAGACTGTTTCAAGAACGGCAGAGAGGCTGTTATGGCTGCAGCAGAAGCAGAGTGGAAAAGACTGGCAGGAAATGTTATCTGAGTGGTGGGAAGAAGTTCATTCAGAGCTTTATAGGCCATGCAAGAAAATCGAGATTTCCGTGAAGTTCGAATGGGAGAAGAAGGAAACTTTTAAGCAAAGTAGAGAAACAATCTAATGTATATTTTAAAAGAATTTACAAGCCTCATGAATGAGAATAATTTTTAAGAAGGGAAACTGTCAAAGCCAAGTGAATGGGTAAATGGTCTAAAGCAGATAATTAATCAGAGAAAACAGCTGTAGGTGGAGGATATTATGAAATCCAATGTCCTTGTAAAGCAATTTACAAATCGAGTCATGCAGAAACCTGGGGAAAGCATGGTAGATTTAAAGTTTGCAAGGTTTGAAGTTTGACTTTATGTCCCAGTTTCACCCTGTTTTTGTAATGTGATTACATTAATGTAATGCTTCCTTTCACTTTTAAAAGTATCTAGATTTGGAAAATCAAGTATATATGCATCCAAAGTTAAGAGTAAAAGCGGTCCTCTACTAATATATGCAAATTATTTTTACAGCTTAGCCAAAAAAACAGTTAGTAATGTAAACTGTTTTGTGTGTGTGTCTGTGTGCATTTCTATGAGTAAGTGTATACCGAGTGTATCTTGAAAAACAGGATAGAGGTCTATGGCAACTTTGGAGAATAACTTGAGAGTAATGGAACACAATTATATAGGAATGTATGTTTGTCTGTAATTTTAAAATCCTTTAATTCAGCATAAAATCACAATGAAATACAAACAAATATATAGTTCTTATATTTTATAGTTAACCTTATTAGTGAAATCTTGGTTTAAAATTATGGCATACAATCACAATGAAATACAAACAAATATATAGTTCTTATATTTTATAGTTAACCTTATTAGTGAAATCTTGGTTTAAAATTATGGTAGTACATTCCCTCCAAGGTGAGTACCTTGGTTCAATTCTAAAAATATACATAAATGGCCTGATGACATGAATGAAAATCTCACTTTTTATCACAGATACACACTCACACATACATATGTCTGATACTGTGTGTTTTCTGAAATTTTATCTGGTATTCTCATATGAGACTATATGAAGTAAAAAACCTCATAGTTCTTTATTAACTTAGGAAGATTCCTGATAATTTGACTTGTTTCCTATAGTAATCACAGTTAATATTAACTCCATAATTGAAATAAATCGATGAAGAGATTAAATGCTTCCCATCATTTAAATAAGTAAATTTATACATCAACACTGTGTATATGTGATTATGTTTATAACTACTTTATGAAGGAAGAGTAAATATGAGGAACTGTTTAATAGAATTATATTTGGCAGACAAGTTTAAATTATTACTACATTCTTCAGTTGCATATTTTTTGGCATCTGCTGGTACATATATAATTAATTTTGTGATCATCATGAAGTAGCTGGAAGGAAACAATCTGCAAACTCAACTCTGCAGCAATGTCTACCTTATAAATATCAAAGACAGAAGTTAAACTCAAATGAAGAATAAATAAGCTTCCTCCATAATTGACTACATAATAAGGCTACATTTTTAAGACAGCATTTCTTAGAAATAGTTCCATTTTTCATGTGTTTGCCTAAAGCTACAGTGCATCAAAATGCTCAGAATTCCAAGAGAGATTCTTATTCAAATGAGGAAAGGCAAGTGATACACAAAAGCAAAATACTTTTGGAAAAATATCTCTGTTTGAAAGCAAATTAAATTTGGTATAAAAATAATGAAGGGAAGAATAGGTCAGGAAAATATACACATTCATCATAATTATTATATGATGTTTGATATAATGTCACCTCTTGTGTTAATATTAAATTAAATGGCACATCTTGTTTGAATGTTGAAATTTAATTGCAAAAATAGAATAGAAATTCAGTAGCATACCCTTCTATAATTTCTGTTTAAAAAATTCATTATTTTCATACATAATTTACTAAAATAGAAAATATATGTTCATAAAAGATAACTAACAGGTGGAGATTTATAGCATTTTTTCCAGAATGAGAGGCACAAAAGAGACTCTCTAAATTATGGGACCAAAGAAAAACATCACTTGGATCTGATGCTGTAATAACACTGATAATCAAATAAAGGGATTTCATTTCTGTAGTGACTATATTCAAACGAAACAAAAATGATATCTCCAGATCATCCAGATTCAGTTCCCAGCTCTGCAGTTTCTTTCTATATGATATATCGGAAGCTACTCAACCTGTGATCCTGTCATTACAGTAAAAGAATACTATCCACTTGAGAATATGATTTTGGGAATTGTAGTTCAGCCTATTGTTTGAAAGATTTAAGGAAGTTTCTTAGGCTTTTCTGATAATAGGTATCTATTTCAGTGTGAAATAAAGTTCACAAGTAAGAAAATTATGTAGGGGGGGAAACACCTCTAGTAGAATTTAAAACCTTCTTAAAATCTACTCCTCTATACAAGTGATAAGAACATAGGCAAATTGCCTAAATTAACTTCATAATTCCAGAAATTTACCAAAATTTGCAATTATTACAGGATTATTTACACATAAAAAAAGAACAGCTGAATTTTATAATGAACAGTGAGCTTTGTAACTCCTTAACTTGTCAATATTCATCTTCCTCTTTCAACTTCACAGCACAGTTGAAAATCAACACAGTAATAGCTGTGAAATTGGCAGCACAGAAGCCACTGGGGAAGTGGTATGCAGAGGTTGTTTAGAGCATTATCAAAAGCCACATTACCACAGTAATGTCAATATTTGATCTGTATGGCTGTTTTCTGGAAAAGCCTCTTTTATAGGGCTTATTATTTGGCTTGAAACATACCTTACTCAATAAGAAAAACCCTATCCCCTGGGTTGTAGTTGTCAAAGAAATTGGTGGCTATTGCTTAACATCACAATTGCCTGAGTTTGTGATACCAGCTAGAACAAATGAGGCTATCCAAACACTTCTGGGCTGCCAATTCACAGCAGCCACGATCTTGAGAGACATCTCTGTCCAACCATCAGTGATCTAAAGGAGCAGAGACTTGTGGTTTCAGGCAACAAGCAACGCATAATTTAGAAATCTGGTACAGGAAAGTCTCTAAGCAAAGAGTTACTACAATTAAAATTTTTTCTGTGATAACAGCTTTCCAGGCTTGTTATATTTTATTATTTAAAATATTCAGGTTTCAACTACAATTTAAGAGATATGTAAAAATAATTTGTCCCATACACAGATGAAAAACAAAATAGTCAATAGAAATTCTTTCTTTGAGGGGGCACAAAAGTTGCAATTATGACAGAAAAATCTAAATATTATAAGGATTTTCAAGGAAATAAAGGGAAGAAAAGAGAAATAAGAAAAATACATTATGTAAAGAAGAAGTATGTGAGAATGATATCTCACTAGAGAGTAATAATAAAGTTTAAAAAGTAGCAAAAAGAACCAGATAAAAATTCCAGAGTTGAAAAATACAGTATCTGAAATGAAAACTTTACAAATATGGCATAACAACAATTTGAGTAATCAGCAGAAATAATAAACATACTGAAAGATAGATCTATTCATATTAATCAGTTTAAGTACTAGAAAGAAAAAGAAGAAAACACTGGCTTACCAACAGCATACCAATATATGTATAATGGGGCCCCAGACAAAGAAGAGCATAAGAAAGGAACTTTTATTGTATTTGAAGTAATACTGGGTAAAAAAAAGTCTCAAATTTGATAGTAAGAATTAATCGATACATCTGTGAGTCTTGAAGGTCTCCAAGTAGGATTAAGTTAAAGACACATGTGTGCTAAGTCTCATCAGTCGTGTCTGACTCTTTGTGCTGCTATGCACTGTAGCCCAACAGGCTTCTCTGTCTTTGGGATTCTCCAGGCAGTAATACTGGAGTGGGTTGCCATGCCCTCTTCCAGGGGATCTTCCTGACCCAAGGATCAAACCTGTATCTCTTATATCTCCTACATTGGCAGATGGGTTCTTAACCACTTGTATCACTTGGTAGCCCCAGATTAAAGATATCCATACCTAAATTCATACTTGTCAAAAGTTAAAGAAAAAGTCTTGAAAGCAATTAAAAAATGACATTTTTTACAATCAATGTTCAATCAGATTCACAGTTAACTTCTCATCAGAAACCATGGAATCCAGATGGCAGGGAGATGATCTACTCAAAGAACTGAAGAAAGGAGACTATCAAATAAAAATTTTATATCTAGCAAAATTTTTTAACATTGAGAGAGAAATGAAGCCATTACCAGAGAAACAATGGCAGAAAAATTGCTCCTAGCACAGTGACCAACAAGAAATAGTAACAGGAATACTTTGAGCCCAATGCTTTTCTTGAACAACACACAGAACTCAGGAAAATGAAGGCTGTAGCTTTATTATAATGGAAGATTTAAAACAGAACAAGTCAAAGTGAGAAGCACACTTGGGTTGAGGTCTGAGTGGGTCCTAAACATGAAGAGTCTGCTCACTGCTCCCCAGGATATTGCCCTTCCAGCACACTGATATGTAACAATGTGCATGGAGTACTTCTAACTGGGGATGCTCTTCCAAGCATGTTGTCCAAAGTTTCCATAGAAGTTTCATATATAAACATGAGTAATAGAATAATTGACCATATGACAGAAGTCAATCTCTAAATCCCATACCTTCCTCAAAGTTTGGCCTGCTATCACATGACTCTGAGCATCAATCTGACTGGTCTTTCAGGTATGACCAGCTTCCATCTTGAGTCATCTTTTAAGCATAATTTTTCTGGGCTCACGTGAATAATAAATACACTCCTACAACTTGAAAAATTCCAAAGAATTAAAAGATGTCACCCAGAAGCCAGATACAAAGGCCAACTAAATTCTTCATTATAGAGGAGTTAACATGGCAACTCAATGGAAAATTGAATTTTTTTAAAGCTTAAAAGAAAATTTTTTTCAACAGATGGTATTGGAACAAATGGTTGTGTGTGTGCCAAGTTACTTAGTTGTGTCCAATTCTTTGTGACCCCATGGACTGTAGCCTGCCAGTCTCTTTTGTCCCTGGGATTTTTCAGGCAAGAATACTATAGTGGGTTGCTATTTCCTCCTCCAGGGGGTCTTTCTAAACCAGGGATCAAACTCCTCTTTCCTGCATTTCCTGTATTGGCAGAAGGATTCTTTACCACTGAGTCACCAGGGAAGCCCCATACACATGAATATTTTCACTCAAGAGAATGAAGATATACACCTTTCTCCCAAGGTACACAAAAACTAATTACAAATGGATCAGAGAATTACATGTAAGAACTAATGTTATAGAGACTTTAGAAGAAAACACAAAAGTAACTGGATTAGACAAGGATTTCTTAGATAATATATCAAAATCAAAAGTGACAAAAGAAAAAAAAATAGGTAATCAGATTTTAGTAAATTTCACAATGTTTGCCACCAAGGGAAACATCAAACCACAGAATGACAGAAATATTTATAAATAATACATGTGATAAGGGACTTCATTTAGAATTTATAAAAAACTCATGATTCAGTAGCAACAACTAAGACAAATAATCCAATTAAACAATAAACAAAGGATCTGAATAGACTTTTCTCCAAAGAAAATGTACAAATGGAAAATAAGCACTGCAAATATGTTTAATATAATTAGTCTTTGGAGAAATGCAAACCGAAACCATGATGAGATATCAGTTCATATCCATTAGGGGGAATATAAGGAATACAAACAGGAAATGGTAAGTGTTAGTAAGAAGAGGGATGGGAAGTAAGTCTTCATGGGTACAAGAATTTAAGGGGAAAATAATAAAACTTTTCTAAAATTAGATTGTATTCTGGCAACTGCTAATGAAATAGAATTTCATTGAATCCTACGATTTAATAAGATAATTTTAGTACAGTAGTATCAAAGCTTTTACTAAATATCTATTTATTTTTACACAGTATACATATTCATTATTGTCAGGCATGTTCATTTCCACTATTACTACCTGAGAAGCCCACATACACGTTATGGGGATTTAGTCACTAAAGTGAAGTAGCTCAGTCGTGTCTGACTCTTTGCAACCCCATGGACCATAGCATACCAGGCTCCCCCATCCATGGGATTTTCCAGGCAAGGGTACTGGGATGGGTTGTCATTTCCTTCTCCAGAGGATCTTCCCAACCCAGGAATCAAACCTGGGACTACCACATTGCAGGGAGATGCTTTACCTTCTGAGCCACCAGGGAAGCCTACTCTTGTGACCCCATGGATGGGAGCCATTAAATTAGTGTTGAGTCCAGTATGTTAGTTTAAATTGTAATTTGCATGGACAAGCTTTCACATAAAACCCTTACAGATAAGAAGTTATCTAAATGCATAACCCTATTTTAAGGTGGCATATATGTCCATCCTTCATGAAGATATTGTAGCTTCACAACAAAGCAGATGAATGGCCGGGCCGGGGGGTGGGGGTGGGGGGTGGTGTTTAGTTTTAAAATGTCCTGAAACCTAGTGTTTTATTTTTGATTCATTTCCTTTGCTGACTTCTTGGATCTTATGCTCTGCTCTTTCTTTTCCTGTTGCAGTAAATATAGCTTTCTATCATTGCGTCTTACTTAATATTAGGATCTCTTCTTCAACAAACTCCAGTTTCTATGTACTATTTGAGTTGCAAATGTTTTTCTGCATTACTTTAACTTTCCATCAGAACTGAGAGCTTCCCAAAGCTTTTAGAGTACAGAACATAATTGGTTTTGTTGAATTGACTTAATTGCTTTGTTAAATCTCAATACAATCTAAGAAGAACCTGATGCTTTTATTCAGGAAACAACATTCTAATTTTTTTTTTTATCAGTCAAGTATTTTTGGATTATAAGATGGATGCATTTATGAACTGGGGACAAGTTCACTTTTCAGAGCTTTATAATATTGACTGGGCTCCCTAGGTGGTTCAATGTAAAGAATCCACCTGCCAATGCAGGAAATGCAGGATATGCACATTTGATCCCTGGCTCAGTAAGATCCCTTGGAGGAGGAAATGGCAACTCACCCCAGTATTCTTGCCTGGGAAATCCCACGAATATAAGAGCCTAGTGGGCTACAGTCCATGGGGTCACAAAGAGTTGGAAATGTCTGAACAACTGAGAACATAATATTAACTTACGAGTGTCCTATGGTTGAATTAGAAATGCTGGCTATTTACTCTCCAATCAGGAATTTTTGTGTTTGTGACATGGGTCCATTAAAAAAAAAAAAAGGCTCGTTCTTGAAAGAAAACATCAGACTCACAGAAGTATAATGAATGAGGAACACTGAATTCAGTGACCACATTAAAAATAAAATAATAACAGTTGGAGTTCTTACTAGGACTTCACTATCTGATCACATTTAGCCTTTTAATTCTGGAATGTTGAGGATCAGTAGAAAAGTTTAAAGCAAAGTCATGTGAATAGAGAAAATCCTATGGTTTATGTGCACTGAACTCTTCTAATAAATTGAAGACAGCAATAGAATACCTTAGAATGAGACCATTGGCATTAACTAGTAAAAAACTGATCTACAAATGAAAATTAGTTATTTAGTACAGAGTCTTGTAAAGCGGGGCAAGTAATCTTGCAGACATTGAGTTCTGTACTTACAGCAGAAGCCAGTTAGCAAACAGAGGGAGAGAATAATACAGAACATAGACACAAGACCAAAAAGTGAGAAAAAACTAGCCAATTCCTTTACAAAGAGGCCAAATGGGGAAATTTTAACAATGCAAACAACAACAACAACAACAACAACTATATACGCTTTGTCCATGGATACTGTGTTTGTGCAAGCCTCCCCTTATTAGTGATATTGTAATAAAAGAAAACCCAAAATATATAATGAAACTAGAGGGTAAAAAGGGGAGGGACAATAACTTGTTCATTATCCTATTTCTTGAAGGTAAGACTAAAATCTTCCCAATTTACAATTCAATAAATAAAATGCATATGTTTGTTTCTCCGAATATTGCCTAGAGATAGGCATGCTTGACCCTTTGGGGATTCTTTTGGACAGACAATAATGTCATATCTGGCTTTGTTTACATGTAACAATGACTCTCAAGATCTTTTCAAGAGCAGAACTGTATTCAATGCCATGTTGCTTACTGATGCATTTTGTTTCTTATCTCTACTCTGCCCTCTTTTGCTGCAAAAGTTATCTGTGTATAAAAGATACAGTCATATTTTGCAGTTTAAGTTTTTTTGTGTGGCTTGTTTTGTTTTAGAGGAATGGAATTTAGTATCTGTTAATATTCAGATATTACAATATCTTTTTTAACTTTGATATAAAAAATATCTAGTACATGACATGAGCCTGAAGTGTATTTATTTTCTACTTTACAATACCCACATAGCAAGAATGTTTTGTCCAAAATAGAAATTCTAAATGTTTTTGATTAACCTACACTTAGACAAACCTAGACAGCATATTAAAAAGCAGAGACACCACTTTGAGACAAAGGTCCTTATAGTCAAAGCTATGGTTTTTCCAGTAGTCATATACACATGAGAGAATTGGACCATAAAGAAGGCAGAGCACCAAAGAATTGATGCTTCCAAACTAGTCTGGAGAAGACTCCCGAGAGTTCCTAGGACAGCAAGGAGATCAAACCGGTCAATCCTAAAGAGAATCATCCCTGAATATTCATTGGAAGAACTGATGTGAAGCTGAAGCTCCAGTACTTTGGCCACCTGATGCAAAGTGCCAATCATTGGAAAAGACTGATGCTGGGAAAGATTGAAGGCAGGAGGAGAAGGGGATGACAGAGAATGAGATGGTTGGCTGGCATCACCGACTCAGTGGAAATGAGTTTGAGCAGGCTCCGGGAGATTGTGATGGACAGGGAAACCTAGCGTACTGTAGTCCATGAGGTTGCAAAGAGTTGGACACAGCTGAGTGACTGAACAACAACAAAGTTAGGAACAGAAGTAAACAGAAGAAATGTAACATGAATATAAAGGAGATTAATAACCTAATATTGACTATTTGATAACAATCTATATGTGCACACATAAATATAATATTCGGCATGTTTCACTCTCTGAAACCCTGTTTTAACATGTGTTTCTATATTGGAGAGAAACAATTATCTTTAATATAGAAACTTATGTCAGTTTACCTTGTTTAGTGGATTTAAAATATATTAAAATTTCTATTAAATTAACAAAATAGGAAAAGAAGATATAAAACTATTTTAATATCACCCCAAAATATTTACTATATACTTGACCTCTAACAATGAATAATTTTCAAGAATTCAAGTGATGAATCAAAATGTTGATTGTTTTAAAAAGCCTCCAATATGGCACAAATATGTGAAAAGTTGGAGAAGGCAATGGCAACCCACTCCAGTACTCTTGCCTGGAAAATCCCATGGATGGAGGAGCCTAGTAGGCTGCAGTCCATGGGGTCACTAAGAGTCGGGCACGACTGAGTGACTTCACTTTCACTTTTCACTTTCATGCTTTGGAGAAGGAAATGGCAACCCACTCCAGTGTTCTTGCCTGGAGAATCCCGGGGACGGCGGAGCCTGGTGGGCTGCCATCTATGGGGTCGCACAGAGTCGGACACGATTGGAGCGACTTAGCAGCAGCAGCAGCAGCAGCATGTGAAAAGTAATAGGGAAAAACAAATCTGACTTCATATTATATATATTTCTTTTACTTTAGCTTTTGTGCCCTGTTGCCTGCACATACTGATGTCAGCTTTCCACTTTTTGTAAGAGAATGCTACCTACTTCTTGAAATATACAGGATAGCCTATTCTCAAGGCTCTGACCTTTAAGATTGCAGCACCTTCCATTCATATGGAGATAAAAGAAGTTGCAGAACAGAGACTAACATTTGTTTTGTTGGATGTTTATAGGAACCTCACGACCTGACCTATGTGGACAGCTGCAAGAACAAAGGATTTCTGCATCAAGAAGTTAGCAACAAACAACCACTCCCCTTTCCCTTTTCAGTAGGAAAGAAGCCTGAATTCTAACTGGGATAAAGTGGTTCTCTCAGACACTAACCTGTCATCTTCTGGGTTGCTAGCTTTCCAAATAATGTCATTATTCCTTGCCCCAACAGCTCATCTCCTGATTTACTTGCCTGTCATGCAGCAAGCAGAATGAGTTTAGACTTGGTAACAGTAGCAAATTATAATAATTTTATATAAGAAAGCAAACAATTATGTGTAACCTGTTAGTTTTGCTTTATATATGTCACTGTTCTCCTCAAATATAGAGCATGGTGGTTAGATGATATGTTCCACAATATGAATTGCCCTGGTTCAAATCAAGTTCCCATCACTGATTAGCCTTTGGCATGTATCAATGACTATCTTATAGCACCAATTTTTTTCCAAACTTTGTGTATAATAATAATGAATAACTCACCCATCTCTAAAAGGAGCAAGATACTGTTTTAAATAGTGTTTGATGTATAGCAGTTTATGAATATTATTATTATTGTGATGACTAATATTATAAATTATATTTCTATTTTATATGAGAGTCAGTGATGCTCTATTACTCTTTATTTCCTTAAAATTTAATGTTCATCGCAGCACTGTTTATAATAGCCAGGACATGGAAGCAACGCAGATGTCCATCAGCAGACGAATGGATGAGAAAGCCGTGGTACATATACACAATGGAGTATTACTCAGCCTTCAAAAAGAATACATTTGAATCAGTTCTAATGAGATGGATGAAACTGGAGCCGATTATACAGAGTGAAGTAAGCCAGAAACAAAAACACCAATAAAGTATACTAACACATATATATGGAATTTAGAAAGATGGTAACCATAACCTTGTGTGTGAGACAGCAATAGAGACACAGATGTACAAAACAGACTTTTTGACTCTGTGGGAGAGGGAGAGGGTGGGATGATTTGGGAGAATGGCATTGAAACATGTATAATATCATATAAGAAATGAATTGCCAGTCTAGGTTTGATGCAGGATACAGGATGCTTGGGGTTGGTGCACTGGGATAACCCAGAGGGATGGTATGGGAAGGGAGGTGGGAGGGGGGCTCAGGAGTGGGAACTTACGTACACCCATGGTGGATTCATGTTGCTGTATGGCAAAATCAGTACAGTGTTGTAAAGTAAAAAAAAAAAAAAAAAAAATCCACAAGTAAAAAAAAAGTAAATAAAAATAAACTGAAGGAACTCAGTGAATGTAAATTAAAAAAAAAAAATTCATAGCAATTTTTTTGTTATTGTTGGTTATTTAGTAAATATTTATTTACTGTCTGATTGTTTCCCTGAATATGGCATATTGACTGGATACTTGTTTGATATATATTTTTTAAAATTTTACTCCAACAGCAGAAGTGACCACTTCCTGCATGGCAACGGAAGTCTGCTATAAGTGTGCAGAGGATTTACAAACGGAGGGTGAAGGGGAAGGATTTGAAGGCATATCAAGAATTGCAAAATGTCTGAGTTTCTTCCTGTATGACCAACTAAAGAATTAGCTGACCAGTTTTATGGTTATTGGCAGAAGGTGTATGGCTTCTGGTTCACGTGCAAAGAATAGATTATTACAATAGCAGTAGCCAGATTTTCATAAATGGTGCCCACTTCCTTTGTCCCAGTTCCCACAGGATGATTCAAATAAGTTCACATGACACATGGACTTCTTTGGTTGTATTACAGAAGATCTCCAAATTTACATAACATGAATCATTTTTTAGTATAGAGTAAACATGGCAGATATTTGCTTCTAGGGAAGATATTTTTATAATACTTCAAAGTAAACAAAACTGACATTTGTTCCAGAGTAAGGCATTGTCTCTGTTTTTCAAGACTGCTACCTATACAAAAATCACTGAAAAGAGAGTTTGAATCAAAGGCCGTCACCAGTGCCTTTTCTAATAATTGACCCTCCTTGTTTGAAAAACAGAAGCAGTATCTCTTGCAGATGGTAAATCATGGAGGAATGCCCATGGTTGACAAGATTATACTGGTTAGTATCAGCAGTCTCAGGGGACTTCTAGTGGGTGATCACTGGAATTAACACTCTAAACTTTGCTTATTTCAGAAAGTTACCTCAAAGAATATAGTGATAGGTTTGGAACAGTGAATTCTCAATCAATATTTCTTCTGATTAAGGTAAATATTCCACTGCTACCAATATATGAATGAAATTGAAAGTTACTCTCTCAGTCAAGACTGATTCTTTGCAACCACATAGGCTGTAGCCCACCAGGCTCTTCTGCCCATCTTAGGAAAGATACTAGGGTAGATAGTCATTCCTTCTCCAGGAGATCCTCCTGATCCAGAGATAAAACCCAGGTCTCCCAAGCTGCAGGCAGATTCTTTACATCTGAGCTACCAATATATAAAAAGGAGAAAGAAAATATAATATTACACGGATTTACCATACTATGAATGCCATAGCAGGCATCTCATTGGAAACCAAGTTGGCAACTGAAAGCATGTTACTTAAAATAGATGTGCAGATAGATAAATTGTAAGTTTTAACTGAACTAGTTAAATGGATGAATCCTATTTTCGAATATGACAGAAAGTAAATTAGAGACTTCACAGAGCCATAAAATACAATGAGAGTTTTCAGAAGAAACAAATACACAGTTGCATAATTTTTGTAACTTAATCTTGACAATTCCAGTGGTTTTCAGCCTGACTTTAAATTTACATATACCCAAGGACCATGTGAAGAAAGCTGAGTGCCAAAGAATTGATGCTTTTGAACTGTGGTGTTGGAGAAAACTCTTGAGAGTCCCTTGGACTGCAAGGAGATACAACAAGTCCATTCTAAAGGAGCTCATCTCTGGGTATTCTTTGGAAGGAATGATGCTAAAGCTGAAACTCCAATACTTTGGCCACCTCATGAGAAGAGTTGACTCATTGGAAAAGACTCTGATGCTGGGAGGGATTGGGGGCAGGAGAAGGGCACGACCGAGGATGAGATGGCTGGATATCATCACCGATTCAATGGACGTGAGTTTGAGTGAACTCCGGGAGTTGGTGATGGACAGGGAGGCCTGGCGTGCTGCAGTTCATGGGGTCGCAAAGAGTCGGAGGTGACTGAGCGACTGAACTGACTGACTAACTCAAGGACCATGATATCTGTCTAGAACTGTTAAAGGTCCTAAATTTTATTTTTCTTGCCAACTAAACACTTAGCTTGTTATAGTTCTATGAATACTGAAGGAAGGCAGATGATTCATGGGTCAGGGGAAAATTACAGTTCATTTCTTATAATACAGCAGTAGCCAGAATAGCTGCATGTTATGGGTTGTCTGCAGCTGTCTAAGCTGTATTATACACAAGGTGGCATAAAGAGAGCCAGATGACACCATCATATACATTGGTTTAAGTTACGGAAGATATTTTCCAAGTTTAGGAATCCCGTATCTTTTTAATGGGTGACAAGCAAACTTAACTAACTTTTACAAAGTAACTGGTTCCAAATTGAGAAAGGAATATGTCAAGGTTGGAAAGGAATATGTCACTCTCCTTATTTAACCTATATGAAGAGTCCATCATGAGAAATGCCGGGCTGGATGAAGCACGAACTGGAATCAAGATTGTCAGAAGAAATATCAATAATCTCGGATATGCAATTGACATCACCTTTATAGCAGAAAGCAAAGAGAAGCTAAAGAGCCTCTTGATGAAAGTGAAAGAGGAGAGTGAAAAAGTTGGATTTCCCCTGGAGGAGATATTTTATTTATTATATTATTGTTCTGTCCCTCAGTCATGTCTGACCATTTGTGACCCCATGGACTGCAGCATGCCAGGTTGCCCTGTCCTTCACCATAACCCAGAGCTTGCTCAAACTCATGTCCACTGAGTCAGTGATGCCATCCAGACATTTCATCCTTTGCTGTCTACTTCTCCTCCTGCTTTCAATCTTTCCCAGCATCAGGGTCATTGCTAATGAGTTGGCTGCTCTTATCAAGTAGCCAAAGTATTGGAGCTTCAGCTTCAGCATCAGTCCTTCCAATGAATATTCAAGACTGATTTTGTTTAGGATTGACTTGTTTGAGTTCTTTGCAGTCCAAGGGACTCTCAAGAGTCTTCACCAACACCACAGTTCAAAAGTATCATTTCTTCAGCACTTAGCTTTCTTTCTGGTCCAACTCTCACATCCACACATGACCACTAGAAAAACCATAGCTTTGATTAGACAGACCTTTGTCAACAATGTAATGTCTCTGCTTTTTAATATGCATCTAGGTTTGTTATAGTTTTTCTTCCAAGGAGCAAACATCTTTTAATTTCATGTCTGCAATCACCATATCTAGTGATTTTTGAGCCCCCCAAAATAAAGTCTGTCACTGTTTCTATTATTTCCCCATCTATTTTCCATGAAGTGATAGGACCATTTGCTGTGATCTAAGCTTTCTGAAAGTTAAGCTTTAAGCCAGCTTTCACTCTCCTCTTTCATTTTCATCAAGAGGCTCTTTAGTTCCTCTTTGCTTTCTACCATAAGGGTGCTGGCATCTGCATATCTGACATTTTTTATATTTCTCCCAGCAATTTTGATTCTGGCTTTTGCTTCATCAAGCCCAGCATTTCACATGATATACTCTGCATGTAAATTAAATAAGCAGGGTGACAATAAACAACCTTGACGTATCCCTTTCCCAATTTCGAATCAGTCCATTGTTCCATGTCTGGCTCTAACTATTTCTTCTTGATCTGTATACAGATTTCTCAGGAGGCATGTCAGGTGGTCTGCTATTCCCATCTCTTTAAGAATTTCCCACAGTTTGTTGTGATCCACAGAGTCAAGGGCTTTAGTGTAGTCAATAAAGCAGAAGTAGATGCTTTTTCTGGAATTCTCTTGCTTTTTCTGTGGGCCAACGAATGTTGGCAATTTGATCTCTGGTTCCTCTGCTTTTTCTAAATACAATGTGAACATGTGTAATTTATCAGCTTACTTACTGTTAAAGTCTAGCTTGGAGAAGTTTGAGCATTACTTTGCTAGTCTGTGAAATGAGTGCAATTGTGTGCTAGTTTGAACATTCTTTGGCTTTTCCCTTCTTTCGGATTGTAATGAAACTGACCTTTTCCAGTCCTGTGACCACTACTCAGTTTTCCAAGTTTGCTGGCGTATTGAGTGCAGCACTTTTGCAGCAGCATCTTTTTAGGATTTGAAATAGCTCAACTGGAATTCCATCAGCTCCACTAGCTTGGTTTGCAGTGGTAATTACTAAGGACCACTTGATTTCTCACTCCAGAATGTCTAACTCTAGGTGAGTGATCACACCATCGTGGTTGTCTGAGTCATTAGATTTCTTTGGTATATTTATTCTGTGTATTCTTACCACCTCTTCCTAATATCTTCTGCTTCCATTAGGTCCATACTGCTTCTGTCCTTTATTGTGCCCATCTTTGCATGAAATGTTCCCTTGGTATCTCTAATTTTCTTGAAGAGATCTCTAATCTTTCCCATTCTATTGTCTTCCTCTATTTCTTTGCATTGATCACTTAGGAAGTTTTCTTATCTCTCCTTGCTATTTTTTGGAACTCTGCATTCAGATGGGTATAGCATTCCTTTTCTCCTGTCTTTCACTTCTCTTCTTGTCTCAGCTATTTGTAAGACCTCCTCAGACAATCGTTTTGCTTTTTTTCATTTCTTTTTCTTTTGGGATGGTTTTGATCACTGCCTCCTATACAATGTTATAAACCTCCATCCATAGTTCTTCAGGCACTCTGCCCACCAGATCAATCCCTTGAATCTATTTGTCACTTCCATTGTATAATCATAAAATTTGATTTAGGTCATACCTGAGTGGCCTGGTAGTTTTCTCTGCTTTCTTCTATTTAAGTCTGAATTGAGCAATAAGGAGCTCATGATCTGAGCCACAATCATCTCCTCGTCTTGTTTTTGCTAACTGTAGAGAGCTTCTCCATCTTTGGCTCCAAAGAATATAATCAATCTGATTTTGGTCTTGACCATCTGGTGATGTCTATGTGTAGAGTCATCTCTGGTATTGTACAATTCAGGATAGACATATTGTTACTATCACTGAAATTAACAACACATATTACTAATGTTCCTCTCAGATAGTGCGTCATTTTATCACATGCTGATTGAATTAGGACTGTGAATGTGTCTTCCTTACAAAATGGTAAGAACAGTTGTGTGCATTTTTTTTTTTCTTCCTGTCTAATTCTGTGACCAAGTATTAACTCTGTAGAGTTGGAAATGTTGATTGGAAAGAAAGGTATGCAGGGGTCCAAACTAAAAATAAACACAAACAAATATAATAATAGCAGAAAGACAGCAAAAGAGATTTTAAGGAAAAGTGAATTTCAAAGTGAAATAGAATTATTTTTCAGGAGTGACTTAAGCCAAGAGAAGAAACTCTGAGCTATCCCTCTCCAGTTTAGTGCTGATTAGTAATGGCCAAGCCCAGTGAAAGACTCAATGCCAAAGAATGTTCAAACTACCGCACAATTGCACTCATCTCACATGCTAGTAATGTTCAAAATTCTCCAAGCCAGGCTTCAGCAATACATGAACCGTGAACTTCTTGATTTTCAATGTGGTTTTAGAAAAGGCAGAGGAACCAGGGAACAAATTTCCAACATCTCCTGGATCATGGTAAAAGCAAGAGAGTTCCAGAAAAATATCTATTTCTGCTTTATTGACTATGCCAAAGCCTTTGACTGTGTGGATCACAATAAACTGTGGAAAATTCTGAAAGAGATGGGAATACCAGACCACATGACCTGCCTCTTGAGAAACCTATATGCAGGTCAGGAAGCAACAGTTAGAACTGGACATGGAACAACAGACTGGTTCCAAATAGGAAAAGGAGTACGTCAAGGCTGTATATTGTCACCTTGCTTATTTAACTTATATGCAGAGTACATCATGAGAAACGCTGGGCTGGAAGAAGCACAAGCTGGAATCAACATTGCCGGGAGAAATATCAATAACCTCAGATATACAGATGACACCACCCTTATGGCAGGAAGTGAAAAGGAACTAAAGAGCCTCTTGATGAAAGTGAAAGAGGAGAGTGGAAAAGTTGGCTTAAAGTTCAGCATTCAGAAAACTAAGATGATGGCATCCAATCCCATCACTTCATGGGAAATAGATGGGGAAACCGGGGAAACAGGGTCAGACTTTATTTTGGGGGGCTCCCAAATCACTGCAAATGGTGATTGCAGCCATGAAATTAAAAGATGCTTACTCCTTGGAAGGAAAGTTATCACCAACCTAGATAGCATATTGAAAAGCAGAGATATTACTTTGCCAACAAAGGTCTGTCTAGTCGAGGCTATGGTTTTTCCAGTGGTCATGTATGGATGTAAGAGTTGGACTGTGAAGAAAGCTGAGTGCTGAAGAATTGATGCTTTTGAACTGTGGTGTTGGAGAAGACTCTTGAGAGTCCCTTGGACTGCAAGGAGATCCAACCAGTCCATTCTAAAGGAAATCAGCCCTGGGTGTTCTTTGGAAGGAATGATGCTAAAGCTGAAGCTCCAGTACTTTGGCCACCTCATGTGAAGTGTTGACTCATTGGAAAAGACTCTAATGCTGGGAGGGATTGTGGACAGGAGGAGAAGGGGACGACCCAGGATGAGATGGTTGGATGGCATCACCGACTCAATGGACGTGAGTTTGAGTGAACTTCGGGAGGTGGTGATGGACAGGGACGCCTGGCGTGCTGCAGTTCATGGGGTCGCAAAAAGTCGGACATGGCTGAGCTACTGAACTGACCTGAACTGAACTGAGTAATGGCCAGTATTGAGAGACCTCTTGACTGTGTCTCTGGGTGAAAAAGACTTTATTCCTACTGATCCATAAGCTCTCTTTTTCTAAAAACTCCTTGTGGATAATCTGGTGGAAACAAGTGACACAACATTTTCTGTTGACTCAGTTTATAGGTAGACAACCACAGCTATCACTTAGCATGCAGTTTATAAGCTATTTTGCATTCTATTTATTTTTCACATGCCCAAAGAGAATTATGACCGATTAATTGGATGAGGCATAAAAGGCTAAATGACAAGTTTCTGCACTCTTTGTGGACATAAATTAAAATGACATATTACTTAGATAGCATCCTGTGTGTGATGTTATAACTATCTGCTCAGTTATATCACAGCTTTGTACACTCTTTTATGAAATACAAATGTGAATGAAATTCATTTAAGGAAATGAGATTTGGAACCCAGTCATCCTTGAGTGAATTTGCATGCCACTTTGGTGGCCTGAATGTTGCAGATTACTCACTTTTGGAAGGACACAAAAGACATTAAGGTAAATTCTATGTCACATGAAGACAAAAGTGCATCTAAGGATAGAATATATTAAACTGACAGTCTTACAGAACACACATTTCTGGTACAGCATATTTCCCCAATGACATGGTTTCATTAACATTTAATGGCAGTGACATATATGGTGATTTGGGCTTGATGTGAACTAGCTCCAAATTGCCAAACGTTTTCGGAGAGGTTAGAAACCTGTCTTGGAGTACTGTACCAAATCAGGCAAAATAATAGCCCTAGAGGCTTGACATCATGGAAAAAAAATTAAAAAACAACATAATCTAGGATATAGTTTGAACTTGAAATTGGCACAGAGAGAAAACACAGCTCAAATTTTATTACTAACTGAATGTTGACTATAAAAAAACACCATACTGTGAAAATGTTGGAAGTAGACATACCCTCATCCAAGAATGACTATTGAATAGTGAAATCAGTTTAGAATCACAGGTCATTAAGGATCAGGAACAGTATGTGGTAATGAACAAAGCAAAGGAACTAAACTCATGAAAAAAAATTAAGGTGAACAATTAGGGTTTCACTAGATATCTACAGGTTTGTTGTTGCTGTTGTTGTTCTCCAATGGCCTAGTTACTATAGCTAAAAGTGAGAATTTATTCTCCTTGGTGTGCAACCATTTGTGTAAATAAAGGAACATCACTGTGTCATCCATAGTTGGGGTGGGGGGTAGATTGGCAGTGTTCAGTAATAACAACCAGGAGCCTGTGGGTATAAAACCTTGTCATATATGTTTGAAATATGATTATGTTTACATACCATGAAGAATGTGGAAATGGCTGAGCAATGGCCTTTAGTTACATTCTTAGTCATTTGGAATTTGCAGTATGTGGGAATTTTTTATTTCTGTTAGGAAAATATTGGAAGTGAAACCATAATTGTAACTGATTATATCAAATATAAATTGAATCTATTGAACACATGTAACAAAATGTTGGGAGCTTATTGATATAATTAAGTGAAAATAACTATCATATAAGGATGATTTCCTAGGAATCAATTTTATAAATGTCAACTGCTGCTGCTGCTAAGTCGCTTCAGTCATGTCCAACTCTGTGTGATCCCATAGATGGCAGCCCCCAAGGCTCCACCATCCCTGGGATTCTCCAGGCAAGAGCACGAGTGGGTTGTCATTTCCTTCTCCAATGCATCAAAGTGTAAAGTGAAACTGAAGTCGCGCAGTCCTGTCCGACTTTTCACGACCCCACCTACCAGGCTCCTCTTTTCATGGGATATTCCAGGCAAGAGTGCTGGAGTGGGTTGCCATTTCCTTCTCCAATAAATGTCAAAGGACACAAGTAAAGGGTAAAAGGATATACCTACCCAATTCATGACACAATAAAATAAAATATACTCATAGACATAAGGAAAGTATTTCAGTTTTCCCAAATCCCTTACTGGCCTAGATAGCTGACATATAATGATGCTTAAGAGACCATGAGAAACATGCATTTGCAAACTCAGTGCTCCCTTTGCTTACCACATAAAAACTTCCTAGCATTTACCAACTCTTTGTGGAGTTCTGGTGATCTGGTGATATATACAAAACAACACTAAGTGAATAAGGATTCAATTCCCAGCTGACTCCTAGTTTTTACTGGAATCATCTGAGGGGGCTGAAGTCCTATTCCTCAGGAACATTCCATAATTGAGTTTGGTTTACAGTTTACAAACATAAATATTTATTTTTTCAGTCTTAAAGCAAAGTATTAAAGATATTATGATGGTAATAGATTAATCTATTTTCCCTTTAAATCACTTCTTCAAAACTTAAAAGAGAAGAAAGTAAGATATTCTCTGAACTCTTGCTCTGGTTTAACACCTAGCTTTTCAATTCTGTATCTAGAAAAATTCCAAATATTCTGTGTGATATACATTTAATAGTTTCCTCTGTCACATTTTACCCAACTTTCAATCTCACTTAGGCTCTTTTTTCTGATCTCCAACCCATTGGTATCTGAAACACATTATATGAAAATTTGTGTTCCTAAAACATTATATGGTCATTTCTTGAATACATCTGGAAATCTTAGGATTCAGAATGTCTACCACATTGCCTGGCTTTATTTATGAATGCATTAAAAAATGAATGACTGAAATTGAATTAAATATAATATTTCCATCTTTAAAGTACCAGAGCACATTCACTAAATGTCCTCTCAGCTTCCCTATTACATTTTAAATTTATTTTCATAAAATAGATCCTTCCTGATGTTATTTATACTGTCATAGTCTGCCTCAAATAAGTAATGCTTCATAATATTTCCATAAAGTATAACAAAGCTTAATTTTGATATAAAGAACCCTCTTTGTATGGACACTATCCTATATTTTGGACCTTTCTAATTGTCACCATTTAAATATGTTATGTATTGTTACATTTCTAATTTTTTTATATACACCATTTCCTGGGCAAGAGACATCTACTTTCTGTCTTAATCTTTTACTGATAATGCAAAACTTATTCCTTTCTTCTCATGTTGTTGCCTAACTCATTTTTATATTAATATTATTTAATTCATAAAAATCTTGAAGTACTCTTGTAGGGTACTTGTTTTGGTACTCTGCAGCGTTTAGGAGACACAAAAATAAAGGGAGTGAGACAAACATATCTAGATCTTGCCAATTACTAGTTATCTGACCCTATGGAAGATATTACCTTTTCTGCTTCAGTTTTCACATCTGGAAAATACACACAACAACAGCTATTTTTGTGATAATTCACAAGGCTATCATGATTTAAAATGCATAAAGTCAAGTTCCAAAGCCAGAATTTTTTGCCTATTCCCTTCCTGTCTAGTGCCTAGAATAGAGCATGACCTCTCATAAGCACTAAGCAAACATCTGTTGAGTAAATGACTGTGCTGAGAAAAATGTTCAGCATATGTCAGTAATAGCAAGAAATACTTTATAAGTTACTTTAAAAAAAAGATTCAATGCATTTGAGATACACATAAGAGTGATACAACCAAGTAGTGCAAGCAAGGCATCTAGTTAAACACACACAGACAGTGGTAAATGGGTAAGGCTTTACAAGCTGAATGACTGCTCTTTTATGACAAGCTTTAGAGTCGAACAACACGCTTGATTCCAACCAGATTTCCTGTAATCGCTCCTTATAGAGAATCCTGGGATCATCTCTCTTAGTCATTTCTGTTATTAAATTAGTGTTTCTTGAGTGATAGGGTAAATGATAAACTTAGAAAAAATTAAAATAAAAGTATCTTAGGCAGACTAGATAGATAAATAAATAGTCTTAGGGAGAGAAAACTTTAACCTCAGTCATTTTGTTACTATCTAATTCAACTCCTTGGATCTAATTTAAGAACATTTCCAAGCTTGATTGATTCAAGTATATGATCTAACACCATGAAGTATCACTTACATAAAAACGCTTAATGACCAAAGGAAAATTTTTTGAAAGTACTGCATACTAAAAATAAGGGTTATGATAATTTTAAAGGACATTAAAAATCTCCATGAATTATTAAGTGTAGTGTGGTTCCTTGTCTACGTCATAAAATAATTTCCCAGAGTTACTACTGGATTTGTTTATTCAGTCAAGTCTAAAGAATCTGAAAAAAAACATAGTGGCATATACCATCTTGACTTCACTATATATTTTTAAAATTTCTTTACACAAAAATACACTTAAAAATATAATATAAAAAGATTTTATGAGAGAAATGTGAATTCAAGAATGGTTTAGTTCAGTTCAGTTGCTCAGTCCTGTCCGACTCTTTGTGACCTCATGGACTACAGAATGCCAGGCCTCCCTGTCCATCACCAACTCTCGGAGTTTACTCAACCTCATGTCCATTGAGTCGGTGATGCCATCGTTCTCCTCATCCTCTGTCATTCCCTTTTCCTCCCATCTTCAATTTCTCCCAGCATCAAGGGCTTTTCAAATGAGTCAGCTCTTCGCATCGGGTGGCCAAATTATTGGAGTTTCAGCTTCAACATCAGTCCCTCCAATGAACACCCAGGACTGATCTCCTTTAGGATAGACTGGTTTGGATCTCCTTGCAGTCCAAGGGACTCTCAAGAGTCTTCTCCAACACCACAGTTCAAAAGCGTCAATACTTCGGCACTCAGCTTTCTTCACAGTCCAACTCTCACATCCATACATGACTACTGGAAAAACCATAGCCTTAACTAGATGGACCTTTGTTGACAAAGTAATGTCTCTGCTTTTTAATATGGTGTCTAGATTGGTCATAACTTTTCTTCCAAGAATGGTAATAAAATCCAAAAAGGCAATAAGATTATTTACTTTAATCAATTTCAATATCTAATTTGTGAATAAATTCCCTTCTTCAAGATACAACTTTGTGTTAACTAATAAGGATTGATTTGAATATACCCTCCAAATGCTCAACATATACTTTTTGTGTATCTTTCCAAACCAAATGCAATTTCTCTTATGATACAAAAAATAAGTAGGATTCCCAATTTAGTCACTAAGTCACATGCATATAATCAACAATCATTATTTTATGGATTCATAACGTGCTATCAGCCTTCTTAGTGGTGCTAGGGGTAAAGAACCTGCTGGCCAATAAAGGATACATTAAGACACCAGGGTTCGAACCCTGGGTCAGAAAGATTCCTTGGAAGAGGAAATGGCAACCCACATCAGTATTCCTGCCTGGGAAATCCCATGGACAGAGCAGTCTGGCAGGCTACAGTCCATGACGTCAGAAAGGGTCAGAAGCGACTGAAGTGACTTAGCATGCAAGGTGCCATAAAGAATCAGCTACATCATTAAATATTGGATTTCCAGTACTACTTTATATGAAAGTATTTATATTTTAAGTAAAAATTTTAGTACATATATTGTATAGAATGTGTCTTAAATGAAATTCAGTTATTATTGAAAAAGTAAAATAAAGATTTTATACATATTTTGCAAAGTTTTAAAAAGTTCTCAGGAAGTATTATAATACCTTACACTCTCAATTCTAATGTATTATGACAATATTATGATTTTCCCCTTTTGTAGCTAATTTAATGAATTTATCTCCTAAATTTTAATATATTGCAACTAATTTTTATGCCTTTCACCTTTGTGAACTGTGAGTTTTACATTTATTTATCTTTTTGGCTATTAGTACTTTAGCTTTTTATGTGTATAAGTTGATTTTTGTTAATGATATTACTAATATGTCTTTCATGCAAGTATTAAATGTTTTCACAAATCATTTTGTTTATTTTTCAAATTGTTCTCTGGTTAAAAGTATGTTATTAAAAGCTATAAACAAATTTCTACACATAATTATAAGCTATATATTAAACTATATTCATTTCTGCTGTATAGGGGCACCCAAGATGGGCAGGTCATGGTGGAGAGTTCTTACAATATGTGGTCCACTGGAGAAGGGAATGGCAAACCACTTCAGTATTCTTGCCTTGAGAATGCCATGAACAGTATGAAAAGGCAAAAATATAGAACACTGAAAGATGAGCTTTCCAGGATAGTAGGTGCCCAATATGCTACTGGAGATCAGTGGAGAAACTCCAGAAAGAATGAAGAGACGGAGCCAAAGGCAAAAACAACACCCAGTTGTGGATGTGACTGATGATGGAAGTAAAGTCCAATGCTGTAAAGAGCAATATTGCATAGGAACCTAGAATGTCACATCCATGAATGAAGGCAAATTGAAAGTGGTCAAACAGGAGAAGGCAAGAGTGAATGTCAGCATTTTAAGAATCAAGGAACTAAAATGGACTGGAATGGGTGGATTTAACGCAGATGACCATTATATCTACTACTGTGGGCAAGAATCCCTTAGAAGAAATGTAATAGCCATCACAGTCAACAAAAGAGTCCAAAATGCAGTATTTGGATGCAATCTCCAAAACAATAGAATGATCTCTGTTCTTTTCCAAGGCAAACCATTCAATATCATGGTAATCCAAATCTATGCCCTGACCAGTAGGGCTGAAGAAACTGAATTTGAACAGTTCTATGAAGACCTACAAGGCCTTCTAGAACTAACACCCAAAAGAGCTGTCCTTTTCATTATAGGGGACTGGAATGCAAAAGTAGGAAGTCAAGAGATAACTGGAGTAACAAGAAAATCTGGCCTTGGAGTACAAAACGAAGGAGGTCAAAGGCTAACAGAGTTTTGCCAAGAGAACGCACTGGTCATAGCAAACATCCTCTTCCAACAACACAAGAGAAGACTCTACACGTGGACATCACCAGATGGTCAATACTGAAATGAGATTGATTATATTCTTTGCACCCAAAGGTGGAAAAGCTCTATATAGTCAGCAAAAACAAGGCCAGGAGCTGACTAGGGCTCAGATCATGAACTCCTTATAGCCAAATTCAGACTGAAATTGAAGAAAGTATGAAAAACAAATAGATCATTCAGGTGTGAACTAAATCAAATCCCTTACAGTAATGAAGTGTAAGTGTCAAATAGATTCAAGGGATAAGATTTGATAGACAGAGTGCCTGAAGAACTAGGCACAGAGGTTTATGACGTTGTACAGGAGGCAGAGATCAAGATCATCCCCAAGAAAAAGAAATGCAAAAGACTATCGGTTGTCTGAGGAGACCTTGCAAAAGCTGAGAAAATAAAAGACACCAAAGGCAGATGAGAAAAGGAGATACATACCTATCTGAATGCAGAGTTCCAAAGAATAGCAAGGAGAGATAAGAAAGTCTTTCTTAGTGATCAGTGATCAATGAAAATAAAAAGAGGAAAACAACAGAATGGGAAAAACTAGCGATCTCTTCTAGAAAATTACAAATACCAAGGGAACATTTCACGCAAAGATGGGCACAATAAAGGAAAGAAGTGGTATGGATCTAACAGAAGCAGAAGATATTAAGAAGAGGTGGCGAGAATACACAAAAGAACTGTACAAAAAAGATCTTCATTACCCAGATAACAATAATGGTGTGATCACTCACCTAGAACGAGACATCCTGGAATGTGAAGTCAAGTGGGCCTTAGGAAACAACACTGCGAACAAAGCTAGTGGAGGTGATGGAATGCCAGCTGAGCTTTTTCAAACCCTAAAAGACGATGCTGTGAAAATGCTGTACTCAACATGCCAGCAAATATGGAAAACTCAGCAGTGGTCACAGGACTGGGAAAGGTCAGTTTTCATTCCAATCCCAAGAAAGGAAATGCCAAAGAATGTTCAAACACAATTGCACTCATCTCACATGCTAGCAAAGTAATGCTCAAAATTCCCCAAACCAGGCTTCAACAGTACATGAACCATGAATTTCCAGATGTTCAAGCTGGATTTAGAGAAGGCAGAGAAACCAGAGATCAAATTGCCAACATCCGCTGGATCATTAAAAAAGCAAGAGAGTTCCAGAGAAACTTCTACTTTTGTTCTATTGACTATGCCAAAGCCTTTGACTGTGTGGATCACAACAAACTGTGCAAAATTCGTAAAGAGATAATAGCAGACCACCTGTCCTGACTCCTGAGAAATCTGTATGCAGGTCAAGAAGCTACAGTTAGACCTGGACATGGAACAACAGACTGGTTCCAAATTGGGAAAAGAGTACATGAAGGCTGCATATTGTCACCCTGCTTATTTAATTTGTATGCACAGGACATTATGAGAAATACTGGCCTGGATGAAGCACAAGCTGGAATCAAGACAGTCAGGAGAATTATCAATAACCTCAGATATGCAGATGACACCATCCTTACGGCATAAAGCAAAGAACTAAAGAGCCTCTTGATGAAAGTGAAAGAGGAGAGTGAAAAAGTTGGCTTAAAGCTCAACATTCTGAAAACTAAGATCATGGCATCTGGTCCCATCACTTCGTGGGAAATAGATCAGGAAACAATGGAAACCAACACAGATTTTATTTTCTTAGGCTCGAAATCACTGCAGATTATGATTGCAGCCATGAAATTAAAAGACACTTGCACCTTGGAAGAAAAGTTATGACCAACTTGGACAGCATATTCAAAAGCAGAGACATTACTTTGCCAACAAAGATCCATCTAATCAAGGCTATGGTTTTTCCAGTAGTCATGTATGTATGTGAGTGTTGGACTATAAGGAAAGCTGAGTACCAAAGAATTGATGCTTTTGAAAAGTGGTGTTGGAGAAGACTCTTGAGAGTCTCTTGGACTGCAAGGAGATCCAAGCAGTCCATCCTAAAGGAGATTATTCCTGATTATTCATTGGAAGGAATGATGCTGAAGCTGAAAGTCAATACTTTGGTGACCTGATGTGATGAACTGACTCATTGAAAAAGACCCTGATGCTGGGAAAGATTGAAGGCGGGAGAAGAGAACGACAGAGGATGAGATGGTTGGATGGCATCACCAACTCAATGGACATGAGTTTGGGTAAACTCTGGGAGTTGGTGATAGACAGGGATCCCTGGCATGTTGCAGTCAGTGCAGTCGCCAAGAGTCAGACAGGACTGAATTACTGAACTGAACTCAATTGATATTCAGTTATAATACATGAATTCTTTTTTTTTTTATTATTTTATGATTTTTTTCACTTTTGAAAAGTATTCATTTTTGATTGAAGGATATTTGCTTAACATAATTTTGTTGTTTTCTGCCAAATATTAACATGAATCAGCCATAGGTATACATATTTTCCCTCCCTCTTGACCCTCTCTCTCTATCCCACCCCTCTAGGTTATTACAGAGCCCCTGTTTGTCTTCGCTAAGTCATACAGCAAATTCCGTTGGTTCTCTATTTTACATATGGTAATGTAAGTTTTCATGTTGCTGTCTCTATACATCTCACCCTCTCCTTTCTTTCCCTCTTTAGTGTTTGTAAGTCTGTTCTCTGTGTCTGTTTCTCCACTGCTGTCCTGAAAATAAATTAATCGGTGCCATCTTTCTAGGTGCCATATATATGCATTAGAATAATACATGAATTCTTATCTCTGGCATTTTACTATCTGAAATATAATGTGGTGCATATTATATGGGAAAGAGTACAATTTTATTACCCTTCTCTCAAGTATTATTTAGCCGACATCAGAAACTAATTTACATTATCTATTCCAAAATTTGTGCTGCAAACTTCTTCAGGTAATAAATTATAATAAAGTGTCTTAAAATAATCTATATAATTTAGTAATTTATTTGCACAACCACAGCAACAGATTTTAAATGCTTTCACTTCATGGTGTGTTTTAATATGTGCTTGTCCAAAATTTTGCCTACTTGTTTAAATATCCTAACTAGTCTTATTCATAATTATTGGATCAATTATGTAAAATTATATATATTAATAAAATGACATTCAAATTTTCTGAAGAATGCATTCAGTTCAGTTCAGTCTCTCTGTTGTGTCCGACTCTTTGCAACTCCATGAATCACAGCACACCAGGCCTCCCTGTCCATCACCATCTCCTTAGATGCATATTAATTATAAAACAAAGTTATTTATTATATTATATATTTATAATTTTAGCAAATCATTATTTGTGTACTATATAACTTACATCTACAACTTTTAAATGTGAATTGGTTTGTTTCAATTCTAGTATGAATAGAAAAATGTTTTAAAATATTGGATTATCTTCATAAGTATTATTTATATTTAAGCATTTACATTTTTTATATCTAGCTACTTCATGAAACACTTATTTCATGGTTGTCAATATTTCATAGGTCACATTCTTATAAAATCATAGAATACAAACTATTTATTTATTTATTTCCAACAGCTTGAGAAATCTGTATGCAGGTCAGGAAGCAACAGTTAGAACTGGACATGGAACAACAGACTGGTTCCAAATAGGAAAAGGAGTATGTCAAGGCTGTATATTGTCATCCTGCTTATTTAACTTATATGCAGAGTACATCATAAGAAACGTTGGACTGGAAGAAACACAAGCTGTAATCAAGATTGCTGGGAGAAATATCAATAACCTCAGATATGCAGATGACACCACCCTTATAGCAGAAAGTGAAGAGAAGCTAAAAATCCTCTTGATGAAAGAGAACGAGGAGAGTGAAAAAGTTGGCCTAAAGCTCAACATTCGGAAAACGAAGATCATGGCATCCGGTCCCATCACTTCATGGGAAGTAGATGAGGAAACAGTGGAAACAGGGTCAAACTTTATTTTGGGGAGCTCCAGAATCACTGCAGATGGTGTCTGCAGCCATGAAATTAAAAGATGCTTACTCCTTGGAAGAAAAGTTATGACCAACCTAGATAGCATATTCAAAAGAAGAGACATTACTTTGCCGACTAAGGTCCATCTAGTCAAGGCTATGGTTTTTCCTGTGGTCATGTATGGATGTGAGAGTTGGACTGTGAAGAAAGCTGAGCACTGAAGAATTGATGCTTTTGAACTGTGGTGCTGGAGAAGACTCTTGAGAGTCCCTTGGACTGCAAGGAGATCCAACCAGTCCATTCTGAAGGAGATCCACCCTTGGATTTCTTTGGAAGGAATGATGCTAAAGCTGAAGCTCCAGTACTTTGGCCACCTCATGCGAAGAGTTGACTCATTGGAAAAGACTCTGATGCTGGGAGGGATTGGGGGCAGGAGGAGAAGGGGACGACCGAGGATGAGATGGCTGGATGGCATCAGAGACTCGATGGACGTGAGTCTGGGTGAACTCTGGGAGATGGTGATGAACAGGGGGGCCTGGCGTGCTGCGATTCATGGGGTCACAAAGAGTTGGACACGACTGAGTGACTGAACTGAACTGAACTGATAAGACATATTTTTATGTTGAATGTCCATAGAGTCCAGTACTTTTCCAGGTAATCACAGATTAAACTTGTGATATATTTTCAATTTCATAACTTTTCTCATCTTACTTCTGTTTCACTGACTTCCTTTCATTTTCAAGCATTGTTAAGCTTCATCCCTCAAAATTAGTGAATCATGATATCTTTCCTTAGACAGTTACAGATAGTCTTACTACATGTGAACAATCTAGGAATAAGTGCATGCAGACTTTTATAAGGAAAGCATAGGCTAGAGGGACATTTTTTTATTGGGACAGATCATGTATGATTAAAATAGTTATCTAGCAGAGTTTTTAAAAAATAGTTGGATAAAAGAAAGTATGAGATCAAGTATGAAGATTGATATTGGTCCACACATTTATCTACGGAGGACAATGGCAATAAAGAGCCTGTCTCCACAAATATGCCTAAATATCAACTTCAAAATGTGCTGGACTTCCCTGGTGGGCCAGTGGTTAAGAATCTGCCTGCCAGTGCAGGGGACATGGGTTTGATCCCTGGTCCAGGAAGGTTCAACATGCCATGGGGCAACTAGGTCTATGCACCCTAACTACTGAACCTGCAGGCCTAGAGCCCATGGTTGTCAGCAAGACAAGCCACTGAAATGAGAAACCAGCACACCACTGCAAGTGAGTAGTCCCTGCTCACCACAACTAGAGAAAAGCCCCCGGGGGCAGAAAAGATCCAGGGCAATCAAAAATTAACAAATAAATACGTAAAAATGTGTTTCATATAAAATTGCAGACCACCCAAGCTGGCACTCTTGTCTTCCATTTTCTGTTCTTTAAGCAAATGATTCTTTTACATGTAATCAAATAATGCATTATGTTTAATTTCTATTATCTGCATTATCTTTAATGCCTGCTAAAGCAGAGGATCTTTGCTTGGTTTTAGTTTCTCCCCCAAATCCAGCAATATTTCCAAATATATAGAAGATTACCTTACACACAATAAGCTCTCATTATTTTTTTGCTTTGCAGAACACAATTTTGGGGAGTTGTTAATTAATCTGCCTAAGATGCATATGGATTCCAGTCCTCAAGAAGTAAAAAGATGGTAAACACAAAGCAGAAAACATGGACTGAGGCACTAGAATCCATGATGGTGATTGAAAAAAGTTCTGGTAACCACATGATCTGCTCAGAAGAGCAGGAAGCCTGGTTATCTTGTGCAGGGACTGAGGAAGGCTGCTATTTTATATTCTGTTGAATATGGTAGTTGTTTAAAGAGGAACATATTTTCTTAAGAACACTACTGATATCCAGTGCTTGGCCTGTGGTTGAAATGACCCCTTCAGTACCTCTAGGAGAGAGCTGGCAGTCTAGAGATTGCCGAGCTTTAATGAAGATAAATATGAGGGGTTGTATGTCTGAAATGTTTAATATTGTAAATCAACTGTGTGCTCAGTTGCTTAGTAGTGTACAATTCTTTGTGACCCCATGGACTGTAGCCCACCAGGCTCCTTTATCCGTTCAATTTTACAGGCAAGAATATTGAAGTGAGTTGCCGTTTCCTACTTCAGGGGACCTTCCTGACCCAGGGATTGTTGAACCTGCATCTTCTGTGTCTCCTGCATTGGTAGGCAGATTCTTTACCACTGAGCCACCTGGGAAGCCATTAAAAACAATATGAAAGATAGGCCTGTAGAAAAGTGCTTACTAGGAGAAATATCCATGTTGAGTCATGTACGAGAAAAATGTGAGAAGGAAAAACAATATTCCAAACATAAATAAGGAATAAGGATTTTACAATAGAATTCTCCCTTCAGCTATGATGATTTTGCTATGAATTCAAAAGCACTATCTCACAAGGATGTGCTGTGTTGGCAATTAATGTGTTCTACTAAAACAAACACATATCTAAAAGAGAATTTTTGCCTGGTATCATTTTAATATGATTACTGTATGTTAATGAATAGCTTCTTATTAGATACCATAGATGAATAAAATTAATAGCAATAAGGAAGAAAAATGTGAATTGTTTTTTCAGACAATATTCTCTGTTTTTCAGCATCTATGTCCCTAAAAAATGATGCTTTGACATGGTCATTAAGCTGATAAATTTTAAAAAAAATAGGTAAATAGATGTTTAAACAGATATATATGCCATATGTTTTGTCTTGTTTAGTCGGCTTTGTCGTTTAAAATGTATCATATATAATTTCTTGTTTCTCTTTTTTTAAGTTTAAGTCAGATTTCACTATGTGACAGCTTTCCCTAGGATAAAGTGTCTTTCTTTTGTTATCATCTTTACTCAGAAATCCATTTATATATAAAAAAAGAAATACTTAAGCTCTATGCTGAATACTCACACTTCTTTCTGATGTACATGATTTAAAGATTCAATAGAATTACATATCATTTCTTTAATCTCTAATCAAAATTGGCTATGCATTTATAGAATTCTAGCTGTTTATTACTTTCAGGGAATTTAGTCTTTTTATTTTTATTATGCTCAAAGATCCTTGTCAAATTCTACATTCATTGCCCAGTTCAGATCACCTATGGCCACAAATATATAAGACTCAAGGACTCTGGTTATCTCCTGTAGTTTCATACAAAATTGCTTTTGTTACTACAAAATAGAAATGAGAATATAAGCTCTGTCATTGTGGTAAGCTAAACACTGAAAGATAAGATTACAGTGCTTGAGGAGATTTTTGTCTTGTAACTAGTCACTGTCAAAATGAACTCTCACAGTATGTTGTCTCAAGAAAATAAAAATTCTTAGAAAATAGATACTTCAGTATATGCAATGACAGGGAGGTCTGCCTTGGGAAAGGCGGCAACTATGCAGACATTCAATGTATACAAGTTAATGGAATATGCTTTATTAAAACCTTAGGTCCTGGAAATTTTCTAGGGACATTCAATTCTAGGCACTGAAGCTCTAGACGAAGTTTTGAAACCAGCACACGCATGTTTGGAGTTGGTCTCATCCTCCCCCAGGGATCATGGGGGTAGAACTATGCCCAGACTATGTCTATTTCAGTAAACTAAGAATGTTACATCATCTTCAAGCCATTAGTCACTGCAGCTGACCTGACAATGTGCCCTAAGGGAAATTTGGAATGGAAAAACCAAAACAAAACAGGATACTGGCCCTAGGTAGCTAAGATGTATATCAAAGGAATAATTTCAATGAGCCCTAACTCTTGTATCTTCCCATTTGCAGAAGAGCACTAAAGTTATTAATTTGTCTTCTGTGTGTGTGTGATTAGCAGTAATCTTTTGATGTTCAACTACTTCTTTTTTCAAAAAGTCCTGTTCATCCTGACCCTTCCTTTACCTCTTTGGAACAGTTTCTCAGAGTTATCTGAGGGACTGTTTCCCAGGCTATAGTCCTTAGTAAGGTTCCCAAATAAAACATGACTCACAAATGTAAAATTGTGCAGCTCTTTTTCATTAAACATTGGCATGTATGTTTGAATCCTGTTGGTGCTAAACTTCTATCTATATAGAAAAAAAGTTATTTTTTAAAGTTCTAAATAAAGCTATTTATATGTATTTCAAATATGTTATTGAATAAAATGTAGGAGGAGGAGCAAACACTACAAGTATGTTGGTGAAATGCAGTGAAATCAAGTGTTGTATGAAATCAAGTGTCATAATTACACAAATCAGATGAGAAACAACTATCAGTGTGTTCAGTGGTAAAGAATCCACCTGCCAAGCAGGACACACAGGATAGATCCCTGGGTCAGGAGGATCCTCTGGAAAAGAAAATGGCAACCCACTCCAGTTTTCTTGCCTGGGGAATCCATGGATAGAGTAACCTGATGGGCTACAGTGCATGGGGTCACAAGAGTCTGACACAAATTAGTGATTAAACAACAACAACAACAAAACTTAAAGAAAAGAATGTAAGTTTCTTGAAATCTTTACAAAGCACAAAGACTTTCTTCCTCTTTGAAAGGGTTTGTCAATGGATAGGAATATTTATACCAGGAAAAATAAACTGGATTTGATATTCTTTGCTGTCAATAATTAGTACTTTACTACTAGGAAAGAAAGAATAGCTCTATCATTTCTTATACAAGTGTGCTACTGCTGCCAGAACAAATTACTACTAACTTAGTTGTTTAAAACAACAGAAACTTATTATCTTACAATTCTGTAGGTCAAAAGTTCAACTTGGATCTCTGTGAACTAAAATCAATATGTTAGAAGGGCTATGTTCCCTTATGGAGATTATTGGGTTGGTATCTGTTTCCTAATCTTTTTCTGGCTTCCAGAAGTCATCTATATTCCTTGGACTGTTACAAGTTCATCCTCCATCCTCAAAGCTAGCAATACTGTATGTTTATAACTCTTATGCCAAAGTCACATCTTTCTGCCATTGACTCCAGCACAGAATAATTTTTGGCTTTTTTGGACTCTTGTTAAAGGGATTCCCTGGTGGCTCAGAGGATAAAGAATCTGCCTGTGATGCAGGAGACCTGGGTTTGGAAAATGCCCTGGAGAAGGGAATGGTTATCCACTCCAGTATTCTTGACTGGAGAATTCCATGGAGTCTGCAGGGCTACAGTCCATGATGTCACAAAGAGTCAGACGCAGCTGAGTGGCTAACACTTGTATAGGGCACATCTAGATAATTGACAATAATCTCTTCAACTCAAGGTCCATAACCTCAATTACATTTTACAAAATACCTTTTACCACACAAAGTATTAATAACATATTAACAGGCTCCAGGGATTAAGGAGGAAGGAGGAGACATTATTTTGCCAACCGCATCTCAAAATAATGTTATCTTCAGGAAGTTTAGTTCTTAATATTAACAATTGGTAGTGTGTCTTTAGTTGCTTCAGACATATCTAGAATATTAGTCTTCTTTCATGTCCACTACCACCATTTTAATTAACAATATAAAATCTTAAATATATTTCATATGAAGTATATAAATGTATGACTATATGAAGGATCCTCTCATGAATTTCCTTAGAGAAGACATGCATGCGTATATGCTAAGTTGCTTTAGAAATGACTGACTCTTTGCAACCCTATGGACTGTAGCCCACCAGGCTTCTCTGTCCATAGGATTCTCCAGGCAAGAGTACTGGAATGGATGGTCATGCCCTTCTCCAGAGGATCTTCCTGACCCAGGGATCGAACCCACATCTCTTTTAGCTCCTGCATTGGCAGGTGAGTTGTTTACCAGTAGCACTCCATGGGAATTTCAAAGAAAAAATATCTAAGGCTAAATACCAAAAAGGCATGAGCCTCAGGAATAAAGATACCCTTCATGAATATTATCCCTAATCCTACAGAAGGTAGAGGTCTGAATTTTTCATGTAAGAGGGTAAGGAAAAATCAGTTAAATTGCTTTAGTAAGCTAGTTTGATGGATTAGAAGTCCAAAAAACTATAGTCACAAAGCAAGTCCACCCTCTCTGTGATATAAGGTTATGTGTAAAATCAGAAGTGTCTTGGATGGCCTTCCTGCAAGTTTCCTCCCCACTCTGATCCCTACATAAGGTCCCCCAATCAAACAATCCTCCTCTTCCACACCAGGTACAATTCCTGCTCATCCTTGAGTCTTCAACTCCCTGCAACTCTACTCAGTTCAGTTCAGTCGCTCAGTAATGTCTGACTCTTTGTGACCCCATGGACTGCAGCACACCAGGACTGTGCCAAGGACTGCCACCCTATGCTGCTGCTGCTAAGTCACGTCAGTCGTGTCCGACTCTGTGCGACCCCGGCAGCCCACCAGGCTGCCCCGTCCCTGGGATTCTCCAGGTAACAACACTGAGTGGGTTGCCATTTCCTTCTCCAATGCATGAAAGTGAAAAGTGAAAGTGAAGTTGCTCAGTCGTGTCCGACCCTCAGCGACCCCATGGACTGCAGCCTACCAGGCTCCTCCATCCATGGGATTTTCCAGGCATGAGCACTGGAGTGGGGTGCCATTGCCTTCTCCAACCACCCTATGGAAGTATTCAAATAAGTCAATCACATCTTCCCTTGGGACTCAGAGGGCATTACCCTCTTGACACTAAAAAGCCTGCCTCTTACAGACCATGGTTGTACCCTGCTCTTGAATGCAACCATGCATGACCTTGAATGACGTAATGTGCATACTTCTCCTGAGTAGCATGCATGATTAACAAATTGCTGTTGATATCATCCATCCAGTATTGTGTTACATATGTTGGCTATCTCCACAATGCTAGGGTACCATCAATAGCCATAGGTCTCCAGCAGTGCCACAACCTTGAGGTTGAATCTTTGACCCATTTAAAGGACTGCTATATGAATAAATCAGATACACCCCAGATATTCTCCCTTTGATTATTTTAAAATTAACTGTTTTGCCACCTTAATTACATCTATAAAAATCCTTCCCTTTTGCAACTTAAATAAACTAACCACAGGTGTGATTTCCTATGCTATTCACAGTCCCACTTATATTCAAGGAAGGAAAAAAAAAACTGAGAGTGTGTTCCAGATGATGAAATCATAGTGATCATCTTAGAATTCTTCTTTCTAGATCTCGTGACAGATTCTTGTCCATATGATTGACTATTTTCCTCACTATCAGCAGCAATCTCTTTTGGGATAAAACTTATTTACTTTAGGGTTCTAATCTTGTTTTATACAAAACATCTAGAATACAAAAACAAAACAAAGCCACACAAACAAAAACATTAACAATAACAGTCAATAAAGGAGACATAGAAGTTGAGATGAACAGATAATGACCTCAAAATAACATTATTAAATATGGTAAAAGAGCTACTGAGATAAAGGGGATAAATTGCAAGAACAAATGGGGACTTTCAGAAGAGAAATGGAAAGTATGCATGATTGTGTGCTAAGTCACTTCAGTCATGTCCGACCGTATGACACTATGGATAGCAGCCCACCAGGCTCCTCTGTCCACAGGAGTCTCTAGGCATGAACACTGGAGCGGGGTGCCATTTCCTTCTCCATAGAAAATATAAAAAGGACAAAATAATCCACCATCAAAATAAGGTGTCTTTTGCCTGGCAATGTGAATCTAATCCTTATCTAAGTGCTCAGACTTAGGTTTAGGAAGTTGCTCATTCTTCTCTACCTCTACCATCACTTACTTTCAAAGAGTTGAAGTATTTAAAAATAAGATTTGAGGTACAGATTTTCAATACCAAAGAGCTGCTGTCAAAAATTAACTCCAGATGTTCAAGGAACACATTCTTAAAACTTCTTCCATCGTCAAGAAGTCAATATTCTATTTTTCATCTCAGATTATACTCCCTCTCCTGCCATTCTGTTCATCCAAGCTCACAATAAAAAGTAAAATGAGTTCCATGCAGTAGCAAATATTCCATGGACAAGAATTTGTCACAACATTAAGAATGATATCTATTTCCCACATTTGGATAAATTTTCTGAATATTTGTTACCACAGAAAAAGAAATCTCAATAAAATGAGTTGTCTCACTTTAATTTTCTTAATAAAATTTAAGTGTTATTTGATCTTCCCCTTCATATGTCTCACCCAATCTGTACATGTGGGTATTACTTATCTAATTGACTCCAACCTATTATATTCTACTATAAATTTTCAATTAGCTTTTGAATATTTTTCAAAGTGGAAGCTCCTAACTCAAAGACTCTCAAGTAACTTACTCTTCAATGTGGCCATGAGTCACATAATATATTAAACTATTGCATCCAGGTATCATGATATCTACAAAATCAACACACATACAAAATTTATAAAGTGTGAATAAAAGTCAGAACTAAATGTAGCCCATTTCTTCAGTTTACACCCTAAATATAAATGTCTTATATATTACTATTGCCAAGTGAAGTCAACAATTCAAAAACTCATAACTCACCACATGGTCTGTCAATATTGCATACTGAGAACTCTGTTGCTGAGTTTTATTGATAATATTCTCTGGGGAAAGAATATTTAAAAAAATTTAAAAATAAAAGAAAAATAGAAGGCATCCTTTGTTTCAATTCTATGAGTTAATATTAGTTTTCAGAATCTACCATCCGTTATGCCATTTAGGGGAAAGTTCTATCCAAAGATTAATTTAGATGTTATGTGATTGTCTCCAAATCAAAAAATACTATAATTTTAAGAAAATCCAGAATATTATAGGCTTATCCTGTTGGTTTCCATGATGTGCTTTCTCTGAGAAGCAATGAGGTGTCTATCAAGATAATAAGAACCTATGAGTTAAGTATTTACCTAGTTTCCCCACATTATATTCTAATAACAGAGCTAAAATATGAGATAAGATATCAGATGAGGATAATGTGGCTTGCATTTATTAAGCAACTTTCCTAAGACTACACAGGTAGTAAGTGGAGTTAAATCACACTGTAGCTCTAGAGGCTACATTTCTAACCACTCATTGTATTGCCTCTCACCATAGCCTGTGAATGAGTGACATGAGAGAGTTTGACTCTATTTCACCTTTGAAGAGCTTATGAAAGGAGATGGCAAAGATTTTTCCATCTGGAAGGGAGTTCTGTATTTATAAAATGGTTCATTCCATTTGACAAATATTTCTTAATTGTCTACTGTGAGTCACACACTGTTCCACTAGGCATTGGGAATACATCACTGAACTAAACAAACCACCATCGCCAACAACAAAAACACATTGTCCTTTTTAAGGCAATCATTTAGAAAAGAGATGAACAAATAAGTAATTAATATAATAAATTATCTAGTAGGTTAGTGGATGAAGATTCCTATAGATAAAAAAAATAAAATAATGAAAAAAGGATACAGAATTCTGAAGAAACTATTGTGCATGTGTTTGGTGGGGGAGTGGGAGGAAGGGGTCAGGCAGGTTTCATTGATATGGTAATATGAGACCATGTCCTAATCAGGGATCGAACCTCTGTCCCCTGCATTGGAAGTGCCAAGTCTCAACCACTGGACCACCAGGGAAGTCCCTCCATTTAATACTTTGACCCCTTGCTGGCTTAGAGCAGGAAGATATACCTTTTATTTTTAACAGCAACCATAACAAAACTTGTCACAGTTGGAAAATACCTAGAGGGGAAAAAAAGAGAATGGAATGTTAGTTCATTATATTCTTCCCACCTATTCAACTACATTCTTACTGTGAAAAAAATAATATCTAAAATCAGCCAGAGAACTTCTCTACAGGCCATCTAGGAGTAAAAGGGTTAATCATCACAGCTTGAGCCTGGTAACAAGTCAAAAGAATGTGAGAGTCCCCATCTTCTGTGTTAGAGTGCTTCCAGTACTGAGAACTAACAATTTATAGGAATAACATTGAGGAAGCAAGAGGTGAATGCTTTCCACAGCACCTTCCAAAATAAATGTATTTTCTCCTTATCACCTCTTCAAGTTGAGTCATTCATGGTACCACCCCATACATTATATACATATATATTAAATATATCCTCCAGACTACATATTTGTTTCTTGAACTTCAGCATTATTATCAAAGTAAAAAGAAAGTAATATGAGGCTAAGTTATATAAATCTCTATTAAATTAGCTATTGAACATAATATATCATGTACTCTCATCTGCATGTCAGGTACAGGAAAGTTTAAGTCATATATTAGAAAATGACTAAGATCCAGTATACTTTATTTGCTATACAGAAGCCTAAAGCCTACTCAGTTCAGTTCAGTTCAGTTCAGCCACTCAGTCGTGTCTGACTCTTTGCAACCCCATGAATCACAGCACGCCAGGCCTCCCTGTCCATCACCAACTCCTGGAGTTCATTCAAACTTATATCCATTGAGTTGGTGATGCCATCCAGCCATCCCATCCTCTGTCATCCCCTTTTCCTCCTGCCCCCCAATCCCTCCCAGCCTAATAGAGGAAAACAATAGAAAGGGAAAGACTAGAGATCTGTTCAAGAAAATAGGAGATACCAAGGGAATATTTCATGCAAAGATGGGCTCGATAAAGATAAGGTATGGACCTAACAGAAGCAGAAAATATTAAGAAGACGTGGCAAGAATACACAGAAGTACTGTACAAAAAAAGATCTTCACAACCCAGATAATCACCATGCTGTGATCACTCACACTCAACTAGAGCCAGACATCCTGGAATGTGAAGTCAAGTGGGCCTTAGGAAGCATCACTAAGAACAAAGCTAGTGGAAGTGATAGAATTTCAGTTGAGCTATTTCAAATCCTAAAATATGATGCTGTGAAACTGCTGCATGCAATATATCAGCAAATTTGGAAAACTCAGCAGTGGCCACAGGACTGGAAAAGATTAGTTTTCATTTCAATCCCATAGAAAGGCAATGCCAAAGAATGTTCAAATTACTGCACAATTGCACTCATCTCACATGCTAGTAAAGTAATAATGCTCAAAATTCTCTGAGCCAAGCTTCAGCAATACGTGAACTGTGAAATTCCAGATGTTCAAGCTGGTTTTAGAAAAGGCAGAAGAACCAGAGATCAAATTGCCAACATCCGCTGGATCATGGTAAAAGCAAGAGAGTTCCAGAAAAACATCTATTTCTGCTTTATTGACTATGCCAAAACCTTTGACTGTGTGGAACACAATAAACTGTGGAAAATTCTGAAAGAGATGGGAATACCAGACCTGCCTCTTGAAAACCTGTATGCAGGTCAGGAAGCAACAGTTAGAACTGGACATGGAACAACAGACTGGTTCCAAATAGGAAAAGGAGTACATCCAAGCTGTATATTGTCACAGTGCTTATGTAGCTTATATGCAGAGTACATCATGAGAAATGCTGGGCCGGAGGAGGCACAAGCTTGAATCAAGATTGTCAGGAAAAATATCAACAACCTCAGATATGCAGATGACACCACCCTTATGGCAGAAAGTGAAGAACTAAAGAGCCTCTTGATGAAGGTGAAAGAGGATAGTGAAAAAGTTGGCTTAAAGCTCAACATTCAGAAAACGAAGATCATGGCATCCGGTCCCATCACTTCATGGGAAATAGATGGGGAAACAGTGGAAACAGTGGCAGACTTTATTTTGGGGGGCTCCAAAATCACTGCAGATGGTGATTGAAGCCATGAAATTAAAAGACACTTGCTCATTGGAAGGAAAGTTATGACCAGCCTAGACACCATATTGAAAACCAGATACATTACTGTGTCAACAAAGTTCCGTCTAGTCAAGGCTATGGTTTTTCTAGTGGTCATGTATGGATGTGAGAGCTGGATTGTGAAGAAAGCTGAGCGTCAAAGAATTGATGCTTTTGAACTGTGATGTTGGAGAAGACTCTTGAGAATCCCTTGGACTGCTAGGAGATCCAAACAGTCCATCCTAAATGAGATCAGTCTTGGGTGTTCATTGGAAGGACCGATGTTGAAGCTGAAACTCCAATATTTTGCCCACCTGATGTGAAGAGTTGACTCATTTGAAAAGACCCTGATGCTGGGAAAGATTGAGGGCAGGAGGAAAACAGGACAACAGAGAATGAGATGGTTGGATGGCATCACCGACTCAATGGACATGGGTTTGGATAAACTCCGGGAGTTGGCAATGGACAGGGAGGCCTGGCTTGCTGCAGTTCATGGGGTCCCAAAGAGTCGGACACGACTGAGCGACTAACACTTACTTACTTACCAGCTCCCTTACAGACTTTAGTTGAATGCATATATTTGCAAAACAACTGGGTAAAAGTGCTTACTTCCTGGACTATGATAACTTCAAGAATATGTTACTTTTGTTCTTAAGAATATAAATTCTAATAGAGAAAGCATGGAGAGACTCCTCATGTCAATACAATTATAAAGCATAAAATTAAGTAATTAGCCTTTTTTATCTCATATGTGTGTGCCTATGTTTGTGCATATGTGCGTGCCAACAAGAACCAGTGTGTGTGTGAGAAGGCAAGGAAGGAAACCAATACAAATCAATTTGTTTACATTTGTTACCAACTTTGTGAACACTAGAATGTTGTAGAGAAATGGTAAGAAATTGTCCGTGCTTTTACTTAATGGTATGGAGTGAAAAATCATGTACCCAATGCCCCAATATGCATACTCTATCTAATCACGTCTTCTATGGATTTAGAAGTCTGTATATCATCAGCTTCACAACTAGACACCTAGGAGAATATCCTGCATTTCACTGACCAAAATTCACTGGATTCCCTGACATCAGGTTAGCCTGCACTTCCCTGAAAAAGAAAACTATTCGATCTTTCAGGTGTACATAGATTATATAATACATTTATATTTACCTTACATTTAGATTTTTTATTTTTCAAGGAGCTAATTTGAAGAAATCTGCCACTAAAGTATGGATTTATACATTACTTTTGAATAAATGTAAAAGTGGACATTAGGAATACTTTGACTGATAATTTATTCCAACATTATTCCTTACAGTTTAATTGTATAATTTTCCAGTTACTTTGCTGGAATAAAGTGTTTTTAAATACCATAATTTATTTTACACTTTTGATGTCAAATAGTTAAATAAAATGAAATATTTGGTAAATGTGCTATATTAATTTTATTCACACAATCTGAATGCAATTTCATGCTTCCAGATCATTTAAAATATATTGTTTCCACAATAAAAGGTTATGCTAATGTTTATTTAATTCCTTAAAAATACATAAAATTATAAGAGAAATTGGTGTTTCTACATAACAGTTAATGGGATTCGAAATGAAACAACTTTTTGGTAGATTTGACAAACTGTAATAATATGCATGTGCGCAATTCTAAAAGTAATTTAGCTTTTAGGAATTTTTCCTGCAAATAAACTTTCACAAAGTATAATGTTTATGATATTTGCTTTTATGAATATGGCAAAAAATTATGTATCCACATGGTATTAGTTAATAGTCATCTTATATACAAAAGAACACTAAGCTGACATTAAGAATAGTGATGAAATACATAATACAGAAATACTTATTGAACTGGGAATACTTCCAATATTTTTTAAAAGTAATTTTCAGAGTTTACTTTTCCCCTCACAGCTCATATTCCTGGAAGCAGTCTTCTAGTCCTACTTCACATAAGAATAGTCAGAAAGTAGTTGTCAACTATACAACTGAAAGTAGTACATATTATCTTAGGGTTTGAATTAGCTAGAAAATACTTATTTTATTATATTTTATTTTACCTGTTTTGTAGAAATGATTTTATTTTTAACAACATATATTTAGGTGTGGCTCTGATTAACAGTTCATTGACAGTTTTGGTGAGTAAATCAAACACACTTTTTGTAAAGTTAATGAAAGAAGACTTTGATGGAGTAACCTATGTCACATTTACCTTCTTCCTAAAGTAATGTAAAAACTGTAAAAAAGATTAAAACAATACTTTTTAGACAATCACCTACCTTCATTTAACATATTTAGATTATTTTTCAACTAATCACATTTTGCAAAATGCTTTTGTTATTTGACAAAAAGTGACTTAATGATAAATGTCAGTATTTTTTATGTTTTTATTGTTGTAAACTACAGATAATCTGTCATGTTCAAAGTTGACACTCTTTCCTATATACAGCATAGTATTTTGCATTCTGAAATATTACTGGAGATAATAATTTATTAGCATATTAATTAATGGATTGATCTTCTTTTTTTTTTTTTTATCATGGTAACTGTTATTATACTGCTAGAAGAAATTAAAACTAATCTTGTCCTGTTTTGGTCTCTTAATGCTGGTAACAATCTGCTAACTGCTAAACATTCTATCTTGGAAAATATTTGCTGTATACTGACTGCAGTTTCTAAGAGGTTACATGAATGTGGTTAAGCTAGTAAGCTGCAGCAGCAGCCTTAAAATCCCAGTATCTGTTGTTCAATTTATTATAGGAGTATCCATAAGTCAACTCTTAAAATTTGATGAATCGCAAATCTTTCACCACTCTCAGCCACAGTTAATATTTTGGATGGATAATAATTTTTATTTCTAACTTAATAGTAACACTAAAGTTTTAAAAATTGTTCTGAATTTTGCCTATTGCTTAAGATTTTTTTTTCAACTCAAACAGTATAGATTCATGTGCCATATTACATGTCATTTTTTCCTTATTCCCAAACACAACACCAGCAATGAGCCTATATAACACTGCATTTGCCATATACCATCTAAAATAGCTATGCAAGACTAGCCCTTTCCTGGAGTCTCAGGCAGTAAAGTATCCACCTCCAGGTTTGATTCTCAGGTCAGGAAGATTTTCTGGAGAATGGAATGGCTACCCACTTCAGTATTCTTGCCTTAAGAATTCCATGGACAGTGGAGTTTAGCGAGCTACAGTCCATGGGGTCACAAAGAGTTGGACATGACTGAACAACTAACATTTTCACTTTCATGCAAGACTATTTTGAATTACTAAATTCTAAACTGTAAAATTGGAGAAGGTAATGGCACCCCACTCCAGTACTCTTGCCTGGAAAATCTCATGGATGGAGGAGCCTGGTAGGCTGTAGTCCGTGGGGTCGCAAAGAGTCGGACATGACTGAGCGACTTCATTTTGACTTTTCACTTTCATGCATTGGAGAAGGAAATGGCAACCCACTCCAGTATTCTTGCCTAGAGACTCCCAGCAATAGGGGAGCCTGGTGGGCTGCCGTCTATGGGGTCGCACAGAGTCGGACACGACTGAAGTGACTTAGCAGCAGCAGCAGCAAACTGTAGAATATAACTATTTTAATCTCCCCTGAGATGAGATAAATGACAAGTATATGTCTCATGTATAAAAATCTAATCATATTCATTTTCTATATTGACATTATTTTATATAGTAAAATTCAATGTCAGCCCTACCCTTGCTAGCTATGGAGAAATAGAAAATACAAGCCTATAATTAACAATGAATTTATTTTCTAGCATGCTAGGCAGAAATGTAGCCCCCCAAAGGAAGATAAAAATAGAAAAGCAAATTAAAATGGATTTGAGCCAATACATTGCTAGATCAATATCTGGCACTCACTGGCTGCTTAGCAAAGGTTCTATAGCTATTCAGCTATCTTATTACTTCTACCAAACAACTAAATGCTACCCATGCATATTTACTAAGAAGGCAAAGAATACAGTCAGAAAGCAAAAAGACTAACTCTTGAAAATGTTAATGCTCGCAGAACAAGAAACAACCCTGGTATTAATCCAAATTATAATTAAACATTCCCCTAAATTACATTTTTTAATTAGTAGGACTTTCCAGGATTTTTTGGTATATCTTCAATGGCTATTTTTGCTATCTGAAAATTCATTGCTCTACTGCCTGATTACGCTGCAAACGTAGATGGGAATGACAGCATCCTCAGCATTAAGGGTAGACTCTGATCAACCTATAAATATGATGTCATCTTATCCCATTTGCACAGTGATTGGTTCACCTCTCAACTACACATCCCACCAATATCTTTAGTGCACAGAATTCTCCTGTCCACAGTAGAGGTTCTAGATTATGTGTGCAAAGAGTAACCTATCTCTCTAATGAATGTGTAGTGAGAGAAAACCTCTCTCCCTACTTATGGAAATTAGTGACATTGCTGAATGTCTGAATAAAGTCTGTAGTCTCCCCTGCTTTTAAACTTTGCCATTATTTTTGAGCAAATAACTTCCCTTTCTTGTTTTAGCCAGCTGGTTGAAGTGGTGATTTTAGAAATGCAATTGAGAATTATATGTTCCATGTACTTGTTGAGTAATACTTATTACAAAAGTATCATTTTGGATATCTAATGAACATCTCAGAACTTCACGCTCTTTTTAAGGACTCAAATATTGAATAGGATTACAGGAAAATTTGAAGAACTGCAACGTTTCAGACTGGATTGTCTCACTTGTAGCAAACATTTGTTGTTTTTTTAAAACTCTGAAGCATTTGGATGCTGCTCTTGGACCTCAGAGCTGTATCCTTCTGAGGTGTGTCTCCATGTGACACAACGGAAATTTTCTTTTTTAATCACTTGACTTGGGTGTATGTACTCTGCAACACTCTCCCCAATTAGACATAACTAGATGCTCTACTCTGACTGAAGTCTGCATTCATTTTCATATGCATCTGTTGTTCAATTTGTCACAGCTTTAAAGTACTGTAAGGTATTTAAACTATTGTAAGATCTTAAATTCTTTAACATTTTAGCCAGTCTTACTCTCTGCTGCTCCATGTTTATGCTAATTACATAAGTGGGACTGGATATTGAACTTTAATAAAACAATGCCATGGCACAGTTTTCTCAAAAGGAGTGAGACTGCGACATATGATATGAGAAGTATTCATAGTGGTGTAGATTTTTCAGAACTTTATATAAATTTATTGATTTCCCTCATTTGAGCTTCAAGTCATGAGTTCTGACATTATCTATAGGGGTGTGTGATAGTAGCAGCCAAGAAAAATGATTGACAAGTGTTAGATTTTAATTTTTATATTGTTGAGCTGGTTATAAAAAGGAAAATTGTGCGAAGAATTACAATTAAGTTTCTGTTTGGATTTCAGAGACTAGATTAATGTTTCCAACCTTAAGGAAAATAAGCTAGAGAAAGGAAATTACAGAGCAGACAAGCTATTTAGGCATCTGAAAAAGAGGCCAACCATCTAGGACAAGTTGGGGTGTGTGTGTATGTGTGCGCAAACGTGTGTGTGTGTGTGTGTGCATGCATGCACACGTGTGTGTGAGGGAGAGAGAGAAAGAGACGGAGATAGAGACTGAAAGTGAGCCAAAGACAGAGACAGACAGAAAGTGACAGAGACAGAGAAATAGATAGATAACCTAGAATAATACATTCTTTAGCCTAAGCGAAAAGTAAGAATAACAACCTGTGTTACACAGAGATAACAAGGCAGAGGAAGCCCATATGTTTGCTTTGATACCAAAGGTGAAGAAGGGCATCCGATGGAGGTATAAGATCTAGCTGATGACCTACAAATACAAATAGTCAAGTGAAGAGTACATGGAAGTCATCATATACAGCAACTGATTTCAGCAATTTTGGGTCTTGTCTTTGGGTCTTCTCACCTTTCCATGACAATATTCTTAGGTTGGTTCCCTGTAGTTTATACATACACAAAAGAGAAAGCTACAGGATACCCAGCCCTCAACTTGAACCAGGCTATGCAAAGGATGAAAATTTAAAGAAGAGAGAAAAAAGATAAAAAAATTAGTATTCAAAAATCTGCCCCAAATTCCAGTAATTGTAATATGGTCACTAAGGAGCACAGCAATATCTTCGCATTAAACCATCTTGAAATGAGGTAAGGAAGATCTCTTTCTGCAATGCCTGTGATGTCTGAATCCAAAGTCATGATGAAATGGATCACGCTTTGTTGGTATCAAGTGCCTCAGACTTCATGCTGTCCTCTAAAAAGCACACAGATGTGGGGGATGTGAAATTAGATGGAATAAACTAATTGTTTAATACAGGTTTTGTTACAGGGTAAGGGAGCTGCAGAAAATTTTTCAGCTGGTGAAAAGTGCCAACTTAAAATGCCTTACTTTAAAAATGTTCTCAGAATAGGACTAACCTAAAGAAAAGAGGTCATTGGCTTCACCAAACATGGATCCTGATAGAGTTTCCAGGAAATTGCAAGGTTGACAGAAGTTTTGGGAAGATGATAGAAAAATAGGAACTTGAGCAACTGCCATGCCTAAGGACCTGGAAAGGCAATAAATACTGGTAGGATGAGACTAAAGAGCATAGTAATTAATAGTAAGCACTCAGGGTTAGGCTTCCTGAGCTCAAGTCCCTACTGGCCATGTGACCCCAAACCAGCTATTTTCAACCTCCTTTCTCATCTTTCACTGAGATAACAATAATGCCTGCCTCTTACATTTTTTGCTAATGAATGGTGAGATGTATGTAGGAAGTGACAGGACTGTGTTTGGCACATGTAAGTGGGTAAAGAGATTTATTATTAATATTTAAGATAATAGCAAACAAGATCAGACTTTTTTTTCACGTTGTGACATACTGATCGTACATATCTGGGCAATTGATGTAAAATTTTTAATCTTTATTTCTCCAGTTTGTAACCTCTGGATAGTAGCATAACAGATTTCCTCGATGTCTGATACTCAAATTGCAATTTTAATATGTGATTTGAAAGTTGCATATAATCATCACACCCTGAATGAAGTTTTCCTCCTGGAGTTCTCTATCTCTATGTCAACACATTTAAAATGCACTTTTCCCCTCAGTATTAAGTGAAACATGTTTAGAAATGTTTCTTAATAGTCATCATTAGCTAAGTAGTTAGTTCCATACAGGAATCCTAAAAACCACAAATACACATTTTAAAACACTATGGTCACATATTATCCTGAGAAACTATAGTGAAAGTTCTGATAATTCAAGTGTGAGAATGAAATTTTCTATTTCCTAAGGAGACTCTGAAAATAATTTTGGCACAGGTTGAACAGAAAAAAAATCTAAAAAATATTAAGCTCATTGAGTCTCCAAGACAGTGTCTTGCAGTAACACCTAAATGGTGTATTAGGGGAAAATAATGGAAGGAGAAAATATACAGATTTAGTAAAAAAATCTTTAGTCTGCATGTATTGAAAATATTCCAAAAATAGAAGAGTCATAAGCAAATTAACTTTTGAACAATAAAGATCACATTAAAAAGGAATTCATTAGCCTAATAAGGAGACAGGTTCATTTCCTATCTGATTTAAATAAATTTAAAATTAAATTTTAATTTAAAAATTAACTAATTTTAATTTCTGAATTAAACATATTTTCAACAAAGTAAGAAATTAGATGCATAAATAAAGTGGCTTATTATAGTATGCTCTGGAGAAGGAAATGGCAACCCACTCCAGTGTTCTTGCCTGGAGAATCCCATGGACAGAGGGGCCTGGCGGGCTGCAGTTCATGGGGTCGCAAGAGTCGGACCACCACCGTTATATAGTATGCTCAAAATAGAATGTCAGTGATGGATTTTTTTCTAGCATACTAGTATTTAACTCTATCAGAGGTATGTTACAACAGATTAAAAATATTGGCTATATTTATAGCAACTAATAATATTTAGAAAATTATTGAAGACTGGTTTTCATATTTTTATGATGAATATTCTCTACTAAAGTATTAGAATGTAAAATTACAAACTAAAATTTAATAAAAATATTATTGAGAAATTTTCTGTTGTATACAATGTATGTTAAGATATCTGATAATAACTTATAATTCAATTTTATGTATATTAAGTGTATTAGCTCCAGTACTCTTGCCTGGAAACTCCCATGGATGGAGGAGCCTGGTAGGCTGCAGTCCATGGGGTCGTGAAGAGTCAGACACGACTGAGCGACTTCACTTTCACTTTTCACTTTCATGCATTGGAGAAGGAAATGGCAACCCACTCCAGCGTTCTTGCCTGGAGAATCCCAGGGACAGAGGAGCCTGGTAGGCTGCCGTCTATAGCGTCATACAGAGTCGGACACGACTGAAATGACTTAGCAGTGTTTAGTTTCAAGTGTGCACATGTAAAACACAATAAAAATGACCAATTATTGATGATACCTCCCTTTTTTCTCATCTCATTTTTATCATCTAGCAAAATGTAGCTTGCTCTAGCTCATTTATTAACAGATTTGACACTTAGCCAACAGTCTTCCTTTCCATTGCACATCCTGTCAGATCCTTGAATACATTTTAATGTACAGATCGGTGACTCTTTCAATTTTCTACAATTTCAATTTGCTTTGGGTCCATTTCTAGTAAACTGTTCTGTTTATACAAGTCATCCATTCCCATGATTTCTTATCACCAACTGTTGGCTCCAAGCCCAAAATAATTAATTCACACATCTTTTGCTTTCAGATTGTAGGAAATTAAAAAACCTATTTTGTCTTTAATTTCATTGGCAAACACATGACTGGGTCTCTAACCCAATCTAAGATCTTTAACCTTAGTGCAATAAACAGTTCATTTCTCTCTCATATAATCATCTTCACTCTGTCAACTAGATTAAGTATGCTTAAAGTATAGTGCCCTTTCTGCCTTTATTATAAAGAAAAAAGTTTTTACAATCATATCATATACTTGCCCACATTGCACTTACAAACTGTATATCCTAATAATATAATCTTGACTTTCATGATTCCACCAAAAAACTCTCAAAATCACCAATGTACTTCATTATGCTCTGTTCAATGAACACTAATAAAGAAGTCAGATAGGTCAATAAATTTGAATACCCTCTTCATGGCTTTCAAAACACACCCACATCTGGGTTTTCCTTTAGCACTGGCAAAGTTTTCTGACCTTCTCTTGCGGAATGGAATGATCATTAAATATTGAGGTTTCTAAATGTTCAAACTGTATGATATTCTTCGAGGTCTAATCATACAATATTCACCTGGACCAATCTGCATCAACTGCACGGAGTTTAGAGGGAAAAGAGAATGGATGCAAAGAGAAAATTCATACCTAATGTGGGGCCACAAGTAACCCAGACCCCTTTACCTGACCGAGGAGTCTCCTGTCATCTGCCAGCACCTATGAAAATGTTACTGAATGTGGTATTGTAATTTATAGTATGAATTATATATTTGGGTATGGTGTTTGTTCTTTTTAAAAACTTTTTAAATTTTATATTGGAGTACAGTTGATTAACAATGTTGTGTTAGTTTCAGGCATACAGAAAAGTGATTCAGTTATACATGCGTCTATTCTTTTTCAAATACTTTCCCCATTTAGGTTGCTACGTAATATTGAGTAGAGATACACGTGCTATAAAGTAGGTCACTATTCTTTTACATGCAGCTGTCCAGTATCCCCATAACTATAAGATCCAATAATCCCACCCCTGGGCATACATCCAGAGAAAATCATAATTCAAAAGATAAATGTATCCCAATGTTCACTGCTGCACTGTTTACAATAGCCAAGATATGGAAGCAACCTAAGTGTCCACTGCAGAGGAATAGACAAAGAAGAAATGGTACACACATATAATGGAATATTACTCAGTCATAAAAAGAGTGAAATGATGCCATTGCATCAGCATGGATAGACCTGGAGATTATCAAAGTGAAGTAAGTCAGACAGAGACAGACAACTATAATATGTTGTCATTGTTTAAATGTTTGCATCCCCTTTGTCATTCACACTTGAAGGTGAAGTGAGTCAGCACATAGGTGGGCTTACTAGGTGGTCCCTACATAGGGACTTACCAGGTGGCACTGGTGGTAAAAAACCTACCTGCTGATGCAGGAGACACAAGATACACCGGTTTGATCGCTGGGTTGGGAAGATCCTCTGGAGAAAGGAACGACAACCCACTCCAGTATTCTTGCCTGGAAAATTCCATGGACAGAGGAGCCTGGCAGGCTACAGTTCATGGGGTCAGAAAGAGCTGGACACGACTGAAGTGACTTAGCACACATAGGAGGCCTGAGGAGGGGAAAAAAGGCTATTTGGAAATTTAAAAGAAATGTGCTGTGAAAAACATAAAAGTATAGCTAATTATTCTGAGAAAAGCCCCGTATCAATTACTGCATTAGTCAGCCAAAGTTTGAGTAGAGGCATAAGACAATTCTTTATTTTTGGTGGAAATGTCTGTCAACTTCTACATCCCACAAATATCTCTGCTTCAACACATCCCCAAATGAAACACTCTTCTCATACTAAAATGACAAAAATGACAAAAAAATCATGTTCCTACTACAGCCACTTCCATCTACCTTCAAAATCCAGTAATATTTGTTATTCTAATATGTGTGTATACATGTATTATTTCTTTCTAGAGATATGAAGTCTAGTTAAAACAGTTATAGATAGGTCAAACTCTCCAGGCCTATATTTGAAGAGGTCATACTGCTTATTAATTGTATTCTTGTCAATGAGTCTAAGGTATCTGAAATTTTACCCTACTTGCAAACTATAGTTTGTCATTTTTGTCATATTTCTAGGACCTTAACATCTTAATTAATAATAGGAAATAATTTTGAATACATATATATTCATATATATATATTTAACTTTCAAAGAATGTTTGCTTTAAATATTGTCTGTGAACTAAGAATCATTGATTAAAAAGCAGAATGCGTATGTGCTTAGTCACTCAGTCATGTCCAACTCTTTGCAACCCCATGGACTCTAGCCTGCTAGGCTCCTCTGTCCATAAGGATTCTCCAGGCAAGAATACTGATGTTGGTTGCCATGCCCTCTTCCAAGGGATCTTCCCAACCAAGGGATAGAACTCAGGTCTCCCACATGGCAGGCAGATTCTTTACCATCTGAGCCTCCAAGAGAGTAGATAATGTTATTTAAAAAAAAAAAAAAATGCACATAATTTTATTCAATAGTTGGAGGAAACATTTACCTTTTCTAACTTATCAATGCTCATTGAGTTGCGAATGTATATCATAAACAATAAAAAAATTTATAATTTTGTTCAATGAATAGTTATGCTACATTTATAGAATAAAAAATATTTTAAAGTAATATTTCCTAGCAAGAATATAGGTTTAGATGAATCTGTGTTAGTCAGGCAAGTTTGGATCACTGATTCAGGTAGATCTGTGTTTATGTGGGTACCTCTTCATCTACAGATACAGGCTGGGTGTTCCTTTATATTTTTATTTTTTTGTATTTTTTGCCCTTGTCCTACTGTTATGCATGTTATGTTGATAAAACAAAGCATGTTTGTTTAAACTTCCATTGATTTTTAAATCAACACTGATTTTGAACAGAGCTACACACTCAAGCTTCAACTTAATTTACATTGATTTTTTTGACTTTGTGATGTACAGCAACCTGTATCTTTCTTATTATAGACCAAAAACACAAAATGTATTCAATGTAATACTACAATCTGCAATTTAATTACAAACAATTTTTGATTTCCCAAATTAATTCTTACCATTTATGCAAAATTATATTTTAAACAATTTAAAAATATTTATAAGCATTTTTATTCAATTACAGGCACTGATCTTCATGAAGGGAGCCTGGCAGTCTGGCATTTAAAAAGGATATTGGCCTAAATAGAAATCCTATGAAGTCATGGGTTTAAATTAAATCATTTTCAGGGATTATGTTCTTGGAAAGTTATTTTTTCTTAAAGTCTAATTTGTAAATTCTAATTACAAAAATACTACTGAAATCAGTCCTGGGTGTTCATTGGTAGATGTTGAACACTGAAGCTCCAATACTTTGGCCACCTGATGCAAAGAGCTGACTCATTTGAAAAGACCCTGATGCTGGGAAAGATTGAGAGCAGGAAGAGAAGGGGATGAGAGAGAATAAGATGGATGGATGGCATCACCGACTCAATGGACATGGATTTGGGTGGACTCTGGGAGTTGGTGATGACAGGGAGGCCTGGCATGCTGTGGTTTATGGGGTCGCAAAGAGTCAGACACGACTGAGAGACTGAACTGAACTGAACTGAGCTATTGAAAATGTACTCCATTACTTTCCACACATTTGAAAAACCCAGATCCAGTGATATACAGGAATTCCACTTTATTGCTTAAAATACCTTGTATTACCAATAAAAATAACTAGGAACAAAGATTTGTTGCTAGTTAAAATACTTTCTGAATTATTTTTATAACATTTTATTTTATCTAATTAATTACATATGGTTTTAAATTCCTCCTATATGTGACAAAATTTTTTATCTGTATTAGTCACTCAGTCGTGTCTGAGCAACCCATGGGCTTTAGTCAGCCAGGTTCCTTTGTCCACAGGATTCTCCAAGCAAGAATATTGGAGTGGACTGCCATTTCCTTTTCCAAAAATTTTTTATAAATAGAATAATCAAAATAATGTTTGTCTTCTTAGAGTTTTCAGTTCAGTGGTAGAGATTAACTTACAGTCATATTTTATTAACAAAACAAAAATATTAAATTCTAAACATGGTAACTCCTGAGAGGCAAAAAAACTTAAATAAGTATAAACTAATTTGGTTTAGATAATAGATTTAAGCCTAGACAGTCAAACTCCAGAATAACACACAGCATCTTGTGGTTGTCTTGTCTTCTGCTTTGCGTGCATGATAAGTTATGTCGGTCGTGTCCGACTCTTTGCAACCCTGTGGACTATAGCACGCCAGGTTCCTCTGTCCATGGGATTTTCCATGCAAGAATACTGGAGTGGTTTGCTATGCCCTCCTTCAAGGAATCTTCCTGACCCAGGGTTTGAACCCAGGGCTCCTGCATCTCCTGCACTGCAGGAGGATTCTTTACCCAATGAGCCACCTAGGAAGCCCCTTTGCTACTTTCAGTAGCTACTAATGAAGGGGAGGCCCACCTAGTCAAAGCTATGGTTTTTCCAGTAGTCATGAATGGATGTGAGAGTTGGACTATAAAGAATGTCTTTGAACTGTGCTGTTGGAGAAGACTCTTGAGAGTCCCTTTGGGCTGCAAGGAGATCAAACCTGTCCATCCTAAGGAAATCAGTCCTGAATATTCATTGGAAGGACAGATGCTGAAGCTGAAACTTCAATATTTTGGCCACCTGATGCTAAGAACTGACTCACTGGAAAAGACCCTGATGCTGGGAAAGATTGAAGGTAGGAGGAGAAGGGGATGTCAGAGGATGAGATGGTTGGAAGGCATCACCAACTTGATGGATATGAGTTTGAGCAAACTCTGGGAGTTGGTGATGGACACAGAAGATGCTGCAGTCCATAGGGTGGCAGAGAGTGGGACACAACTGAGTAACTGGACTAAATTGAATGAAGGAGAGATTCATGTTAATTCCAGATAGAGGAAATAGCAAAGGGTGTCATTGTTTGGAGGGGAGAGTTTTTGCATGTACATGATCATTATGTTCTTAAAGGTAAAGAATCACTTGGAAGAGATCAACAGTGGATGAGTGAAGTGAGTGAAGTTGCTAAGGCATGTCCAACTCTTTGCTACCCCATGGACTGTAACCTACCAGGCTTCTCTGTCCATGGGATTTTCCAGGCAAGGGTACTGAAGTGGGTCGCCATTTCCTTCTCCAGGGGATCTTCCCAACCAAGGAATTCAACCCACGTCTCCTGCATTACAGGCAGATGCTTTACCCTCTGAGCCACCAGGGATGATGGAGGCCAAATGAAGAATTATCATTGTAAATCTGTCAGGGTATGACCATAGTTGGAAAATGGGAAGTGGTGAACGGATAGACAGTGTGTGTGTGTGAATGTGCATGTGTTCTCATGTCTACACAAATAGGTGAATGTGGTAACACACACACACAAAAAACCCTGATTAATTTAATCTAAAAGGTAACAGAAAAAAAGTTAATTTCTAGGTAAGTGAAATGGAAAAAGAAGATAAACTGGCAGATAGATGATTATAAATTTATCTTTGTAAATTCTTGTTTTGGGATTTTTTTTTCTTTTTAATATACAAAGACTATGGGTCCACAATCCCTGCTGCAGTATTTAAAATTCAAAGTTCCTTGAAAATCATATGATTTGTTCTCAAAAATATGTAGCAACTTGTTTGACAGTGGACAGGTGGTGGTTTAGTCACTAAGTCATGTCTGACTCTTGAGACCCTATGGACTATAGCCTGCCAGGCTCCTCAGTCCTTGGGATTTTCCAGACAAGGATAATGGAGTATTTTGCCATTTCCTCCTCCAAGCGATATTCCTGACCCAGGGATCAAACCCATGTCTCCTGCACTGCAGGCAGATTCTTTACTGGCTGAGCTAAAATTATCTAAACCAATATGAGAATATATTATGCACACTTAATATAAATATTTTAAAATTCAGGATGGCTCTATGTACTGGTTATAGTTTCCATAATATCCAGTCTGTTAGCCTATCTAAAATCTGAATGTTACTTAAATTTTAGGCTCATAGTGCTCCAATGGTTTCAAATAAAGGGTTGAAATCTTTATAACAGTTGTGTTCACAAGTCTAGAGCAAAGAGATGAAAACAAGGCTACAGAAAGAAACTTGTGATTTACTTACTGATTCACAGTCATTAGAGAGTACACAGAATACGAAGGGAACAAGACCTAGTGCCAAAAGGTAGAATCACAATATCTGAAGATAAGCTAATAAATAGGAAATAGAGGAATGCACCTAGTGGTAACAGAAAAACCAGGAAAGTCTAATGTCACAGTCCAGAAAGAGAATATTCCAAGGAAAAAGGAATAACCTATTTTAAAATTGGGGTATTGGGCTCTCTGCTATTGAATTGCAGGAGTTCCTTACAATTTTGAATGTTAATACCTTATATATGTGAATTCAAAACTATTTTGTCCCATTGTTTTGTTTACATGTTTTACTCTGTTGTTTGTTTGCCATGCAGAATCATTTTAGTTTGATATAGTCCTACTCATCTATTTTAGCTTTGTTGCCTGTACTTAATTGTCATATACAAGAAATCACTGCCAAGATCAATGTCATGAAGCTTTTCTCCTACATGTTCCTAAAGATATATGAAAAGATGCTCACTGTCAATTTATCACTAAGGACCTGAAAAACAAAACCACAATGAGAAAGCAGTGCATACCTGTTAGGTTGGCTATTATTAATAAAACAAAAGACAAGTGTTGGCAAGGATGCAGAGAAATTAGAATCATTTTCACCACTGGTGAATACAAAAGGTGCAGCTGCTATAGAAAACAGTATGGAGTTTCCTCAAGAAATTAAAACCAGAGCTACCTATGAAAGTGAAAGTCACTCAGTCCTGTCCAACTCTTTGCGACTCCATGACTGAATTCTCTAGGCCAGAATACTGCAGTGGGTACCCTTTCCATTCACCAGGGGATCTTCTCAACCCACGGACTGAACTCATTACAGGCGGATTCTTTACTATCTGAGCCATACTACCTATAATATAAATCAAAATATTTTCTGGGTATATACACAGAAAAATTAAGGTCAGGATCTAACCATATTATCAACCAAATATCACTTCTGGGTATATATCCAGAAGAATTGAAATGAGGGTCTTGAAGAGATATCAGACTCCCATGTCTATTGCAATGGTCTTTACTGTAGCTAAGATATATGCAACCTAAATGTCTACAGACAATGAATAAAGAAAATGTGATATGTACGTATGATAGAATATTGTTCTCCTAAAAGAAGGAAATCCTGCACTATGTGACAATACTGATGAACTCTGAGAACAGTATGCTAAGTGAAATAAGCAAATCACAGAAAGACAAATATGGTATTATTCTATTTATATGAGTTATCTAAAAATAGACACAGAAGCAGAGAATATAAGGGTGGTTGTCAGGAGGTGAAGGGAAGAAGAGATGGGGAGTTGCTAATCAACAGGTATAAAAAGTTTAGTTATGCAAGATGGATAAGTTCTAGAGGTCTTCTGTATAACATTGTGCCTATGGTTAACTACACTGTGTGTGCAGTGTACTTCCACATCTATTAAAAGAGTAAATCTAATGTTAATTGTTCTCATCACAATAAAATAAAAGAAGAAAGAAAGAGCCAACACTGTTTAATCCTGCAGAGAAGTTAAGGAGTTGAGAGCTTTAGAATGTCCTTTTGGAATATATACCAAAGAAATTGTTGTAAATTTTGCAAGAAACAGTTCAGGGAAGGGTTGAGAAGTAATCCAGATTACAGGTGTGAATGGCAAGATAATGGACTAGTATTTTAATGTGAATTATATTCACAAAATACTCTCAATGATTTATTTGTTGTTGTTGTTCAGTCATCCAGTTGTGTCTGAGTTTTTGTAATCCTACGGACTGCAGCACTCCAGGCTTCCCTGTCCCTCACCATCTCCCAGAGTTTGCCCAAGTTCATGTTTATTGCATCTGTGATGCCATCCAGCCATCTCATTCTCTGACGCCCTCTTCTCTTTTTGTCCCAATTATTTCTTACAGCAATATAAATGCTACTTTGGAAATTATTTACACCATGGTGAATATAACTAAACCCGCTGGAAGCAAGGTAGAGTGAAATAACAAAATTTTATCATGTTATAAAATTTAACTGTAGAAATACCAGAATTAAAATGACTTTTTATTATCCTTAGCAACATGAGGGCAGCATATAATTTAACTGAGAATGTATATTAACTGAGACATCTTTAACTATAATATTTTATTGAATATATACCACAAAATTTTAAGGTAAAGCTAACCTTACATTAAAGATAAGGAAACTAAATTTCAAAACCAATCATTAGTTTTTACACAGATGTAAGGCATGGACTTTTTAATTAAGATCTGCTTAAATCTAAAATGGACATTCTCTCACTAAATATACTGCCTTCCTTTTATATCTCAAATATTTGCTGATATATATTAAGTAATTCCAAGTTATTATGCTGCCATTTTTCAATGCATGTCCTCTCTGTAATTTCCAACTAATAGCATGATTTACATAATGCTCTGGGGATTTATAACACCGCTGACATGCAGGAGATATTGATACATCCAGGGTAATTTAGGAAATAGGAAGGATATAATGGATAATGGTAATATATCTGAGTTTTCAGTATCTGTCTTTAAAGGAAATAACACAGTGACTTTTTAATAAGAGTTATTACATATACCATTTCTGTAAAGAATGCAAGGCCAAGACACTAAAGAACTACATGTTTAAAAAATTACTGTTTGATTACCAATAAAGATAGATTTATTTCTTAACAGAGGAAGGTAATTGAAAAAAGTAAAAGCAATACCACTTTGCTTTGTTTTATATATGTTATACAATTGTAAATTTTAAAATTTAGAGTCAAGTTATATCTGTGGACAATGTTTTTATGATTAAAGGTATAGTCTATATCCTTTGCTGTCATTAAACATTTAAAATTCCATGCTTACTTAACAAAGACTTATTGGTATCTTCCTGAAGGTCGTTATTGGTCCATAGTTTTTCTACATTTAACAAGCTAAGGTGCTGTCTTCAGTCTTTTTTTAAAGGGTTTGTTTGAGGTAACTGGAAATTCTGCTCCGTGAAGGCAAGTGTTAGAAATTATTCAGATATCATAGGGTTTCCACTTTATTTTAATTTACTTAACCCTTGATCTCACCATTACAATTAGATGTACATTCATATGGGAGTGGCCAAAGTGTCTCAAAATAAATGTTGTAGAAAATGAGGATTTTATTGCTGTAACACAGCTATCTAAAATTTTAGGTAAAGCAAAGATAACTATGCAGTTCAGAAGCTTTATCAGGATTGGAAGTGCAAAGTGATAGCTTATAAAGAATTAGTTTGTCATCCCTGAAACAGAGTGCATGGGACATAATAGGGAACGGTGACACCTGAAATTACATAGCAGAAGAATATGAGTTAGAATATTAGCATGTTTGATTATAAAGCATTACTGAAACATTTCTAGGTAGGCGCTATTGTGTTTTTGTTTTATATAAGTCCTCAATACCAATCCAAAACAACACTTATTTTAAAATGCTTTATTTATATATATATAAGGATTCTTGGATTTCAAAAGTTGGGAAATTAGTTTTGGAAATAACTTCTTTAAAAGTTGAGCATTTAAAATGTGTATACTGACATCACAGTAGTTTCAGTGGAATTTGGGGCCTACCTTTATCATTAATTTATGAAAATATTAATTAGAATTTATTACCAGGTTTTCATAAAAAATATTCAGTCTTTTCAAAGTGACAAACCAATATAGCATATTAAAAAGTAGAAATATCATTTTCTCACAAGGGTCAGAATAGTCAAAGCTATGATTTTTTCCAGTAGTCCTGTATGGATGTGAGAGTTGGACCATAAAGAAGGCTGAGTGCCAAAGAACTGATGCTTTCAAACTACAATGCTGGAGAAGACTCTTGAGAGTCCCTTGGAAAACAAGGAGATCAAATCTGTTAATCCTAAAGGAAATCAACCCTGAATATTCACCAGAAGGACCGATGCTGAACTGAAGCTCCAATATTTTGGCCACCTGATGCAAAGAGCCAACTCATTGGAAAAGACCCTGACACTGGGAAAAACTGAGGCAGGAGGAAAAGGGGGAGACAGAGGATGAGATGGTTGGATGACATCACTGATTCAACGGACACGAGTTTGAGCAAACTCTGGGAGATAGTGAAGGACAGGGAAGCCTGGCATGCTACAGTCCATGGGGTCACAAACAGCTGGACACAAATGAATGACTGAACAACAACAACCATGATATATATCATTATTAACACAAGTACATAAATGTTACTTGCAAGTTTACAGGTCTGAAAATTTTTGATGAGCCAGTTTGCAAAGAGGAAAAAGACCTTTGGCCAATGTCAGCATTCTTGGCAGGTAAAGTTGTACCCAGGGCCCTCGCGGCACAGACTCCACTGTGTGAAGAAACTTTGTGTGCCCTAAGTGTATTCTAGCCTCTTTTAAACTAATGGACATACATGGAATATAATATGGTAGTGGAATTCACTGTCTCTTTTGGAATGTTCCTGATAGCAAGTGAAGTTCACCAGGTAAGGTGATTCCACTTTTCTGAAACTTGAACATAGTGCAAATGGGTAATCTGGGCACACCTTGTTCTGTGGAATAATGAAGAATTTGGGTACTCACTGGTCTCTTCAATGCCATTGCTTAGAATTATCTCTCCGTTCTGTTCAAATAAGATAATTGTTCCATATCTCCTTTTTCATCTATTTTCATTCCATTAACCTCCCTGGGGCTTCTCTGGCTAACCCACTATATAATGCAAACTCAGCAGCTGTATCAAAAATATGAGGTTCTCTTATTCTCAGTGTGGTTTGATGAATTTCCTAATGATTATGTAGATTACAAGTGCAAATACACACTTACCTTCAAATGTATTTATATTTTCACAGTCATAGGAAACATGATTTAATGCCAAATGAATGATTTGTAATCTAGGTCAAGGCGCTTACTCTGTAGACTTAGTGAGATTAGTTCATAATTTCCTCATTTTCACAATTTGACTTCTGGCACTCCTTTTATAGATCAGTAATCTGAGCAAGTATGTGCTCAAAATTAGTCTTTATAGTTAATCTTGGAATTTGCAGGTTATCAAGTACTAGAATGCACTATTTGTGTGTGTATGTGTGTTTTTTTAGAGACTGTAGTAATAATGTCTGGGGCTTCCCTGTTGGCTCTAACGATAAAGAATCTGCCTGCAAAGCAGGAGACCTGGGTTTGATCCCTGAGTCAGGAAGATCCCCGTATTTGGCACTGTATTTGGAAAATAAAGTTGTAAAGCAAACATTTTGAAACGATAATACTAACATATAAAGAAGAAAGAAAGAGAGAGATGGAAAGTTCAATGAATACATTATAACAGACTATTCAGAATAATAAAGAGGGATGGACACAATTTTAGTTTGGATGGTGTTTTAAAAGTAGAAAATAGATAGAAAATAATTTTGATCAAGAGAAATAAGATAATTTATATTGGACAGAGTTTTCCAAAACTTCCAAAAAGATGCATTCAGTTAAATACATGGAATTAACCCTACACAATCCAAAGCTATTCTGGCAAATACAAATAGTACAGTTTATTTTTTAAAATATGTAAGGATGTATATAAATTATAAGTTATGGTACATTATGGAAGGAGTTAATTACTCTTTTGTGAAAGAGAAAGTGTGATCACGTTCTAAAATTTCCAGCAAAATAGACTTAATTTTCTCAATTTGAAATATTTGTTGAGATTCTTAAACAGTGACATGAAATTAGAATCTTAAATGCCGTGAGTTATAAACTCTAGTTGTAATAGAAGAAATCTTGGCAATGCTGATGGTCTAGAAGGAGTTGGAATCATGATTATATCTTATTAGTTACACTTAATAAACTCAAAATTCTCCAAGCCAGGCTTCAATAGTACATGAACCATGAACTTCCAGATATTCAAGCTGGTTTTAGAAAAGGCAGAGGAACAAGAGTTCAAATTGTCAACATCCGCTGAATCATCAAAAAAGCAAGAGAGTTCCAGAAAAATATCTATTTGTGCTTTATTAACTATGCCAAAAACAAACTATGGAAAATTCTTAGAGATGAGAATAGCAGACCACCTGACCTGTCTCCTGAGAAATATGCATGCAGGTCAGGAAGCAACAGTTAGAACTGGACATGGAACAACAGACTGGTTCCAAATTGGGAAAGAAGTATGTCAAGGCTGTATATTGTCACCTGGCTTATTTAACTTATATGCAGTGTACATCATGAGAAATGCTGGGCTGGATGAAGCACAAGCTGGAATCAAGATTGCTGGGAGAAATATCAATAACCTCAGATATGCAGATGATACCACCCTTATGGCAGAAAGTGAAGAAGAACTAGAGCCTCTTGATGAAAGTGAAAGAGGGGAGTGAAAAAGTTGGCTTAAAGCTCAACATTCAGAAAACTAAGATCATGGCATCTGGTCCCATTACTAGATGGGGAAACAATGGAAACAGTGAGATATTTTATTTTATTGGGCTGCAAAATCATTGCAGATGGTGACTGCAGCCATGAAATTAAAAGACACCTGCTCCTTGGAAGAAAAGCTATAACCAACCTAGACACTATATTAAAAAGCAGAGACATTATTTACCAACAAAGGTCCATCTAGTCAAAGCTATGGTTTTTCCAGTGGTCATGTATGGGTATGAGAGTTGGACTATAAGGAAAGCTGAGCAGCAAAAAAACTGATGCTTTTGAATTGTGGTGTGGAGAAGGCTCTTGAAAGAGAGTCCCCTGGACTGCAATGAGATCCAACCAGTCAACCCTAAAGGAAATCAGTCGTAAATCTTCATTGGAAGGACAGATGCTGAAGCTGAAACTCCAATACTTTGGCCACCTGATGCAAAGAACAAATTCATTTGAAAAGACCTTGATGCTGGGAAAGATTGAAGGAAGGAGGAGAAGGGGACGACAGAGGATGGGATGGTTGGATAGCATCACTGACACGATGGACATGGGTTTGAGTAGGCTCTGGGACTTGGTGATGGACAGGGAGGCCTGGCATGCTGCAGTCCATGGGGTAGCAAAGAGGCAGGCACGACTGAGCGACTGAACTGACTGAATAAGCTTTCTGGTGCAACATTCCACATGGAATGAAAAGGAAAAACAGCTTATTGGATGTATTTACAGAGGTCGACTAACTGACCATTGACCAAGATGGACTAAATCTTCCACTTGGCTTCGCTAAACCTTCCTGACTGTATGCTCCTGACCTCCCCTTCCTTAGCGCATTTGCTGTAGAAAATCTGCAATTGAAATTATTTCTCTGATCCTTTAAGACTCAAATTTTCTCCAAGCCTCTTTCCCACGGACCTGGATGCCATACCTTTGAACTGTAATCAGGAGGAAAAATAGCACCCCTAGCTCCCAGCTCTGTGAGAGGATAGATGTCTAACTTCTAACCAATCAGCAAAAACAGGGAACTAGTCACTTTGACAAATCCCCGCAAGGTCCTAGGCTACAGCCTTCACTAGCTCACCCCAGTACTTGAGTTCAGTCTTACTCCTACCAGAACAGTAATGTTTATCCATAATTTTATCAAGGTGTGATTGACAAATAGAAATTGCATGTAAAGTTGCATAGATGGGGAAACAGTGGAAACAGCGTCAGACTATTTTTGGGGGCTCCAAAATCACTGCAGATGGTGACTGCAGCCATGAAATTAAAAGACGCTTACTCCTTGGAAGAAAAGTTATGATCAACCTAGATAGCATATTAAAAAGCAGAGACATTACTTTGTCGACTAAGGTCCATCTAGTCAAGGCTATGGTTTTTCCAGTAGTCATGTATGGATGTGAGAGTTGTGCTGTGAAAAGGCTGAGCACCAAAGAATTAATGCTTTTGAACTGTGGTGTTGGAGAAGACTCTTCAGAGTCCGTTGGACTGCAAGGAGATCAAACCAGTCCATTCTGAAGGAGATCAGCCCTGGATGTTCTTTGGAAGGAATGATACTAAAGCTGAAACTCCAGTACTTTGGCCACGTCTTTTGTGAAGAGTTGACTCATTGGAAAAGACTCTGATTCTGGGAGGGATTGGGGGCAGGAGGAGAAGGGGACGGCAGAGGATGAGATGGCTGGATGGCATCACTGATTTGATGGACGTGAGTCTGAGTGAACTCTGGGAGTTGGTGATGGACAGGGAGGCCTGGCGTGCTGCGATTCATGGGGTCGCAAAGAGTCAGACACAACTGAGTGACTGAACTGAACTGAACGAAAGTTGCACAGTGTGATTCCTTTGTTTATTCCTGTTTAACTCCATCAGGTGCACTTTTCTTTAACATCAAGTGTGTTGCAAAAATTAAACGACACTGTAACTCAGAATGAGTAGTAAAATTTTCACACTTCTGGTTCATTTTTTTTTTAAATGTTTAGTTGTATGATGTGTCTAGAATTAATCCTTCTGTACAGTGTAAATCGCTCTTTGAACTTGACTTACTCTAAGATGGTGACATCATTGTCCATAAATCATCTGCTGTCTATTCTGCTCTACTGGTTTGTGATGCCACCAAACTAATTTCATGGGAAATGGTTTAATTATTGATGTTTTATCATAAATTGCTATATCTGGGTGAACATATCCCTTCTAATTTTTGTGAGTAGTTTTTCTGGATATACATATTTATTTAATTTATCATATAATTTTTAGATTCAAATTTTAATTCTGGGAAAAATGAACATAATTATATATTGACCAAGGTCACATTAAATTTAGAAATAAACTTAAGATAATTTGACAGTTTAATGATTTTGAGTTTTCTTAACCAATTGTCTTTGCAACTGTTTAGGTTTTGTTTGCATGCACTACTTCTTTAAGAATGTTTAAAAATTTGTTTCATATATATTGTTACTGTACATTACTGTATACTTTAGTCATAAGCATTTGATCTTTTTTATTGTTCAAACAAATGAATCCTTTCATTTTATTCTGTAAAAAAGTGTTTTGTATGTCAGAAAGTAATTGTTGTAACAGTTTTTGTAGGCTATGTGTTACTGAATTCCAAAGTCAGTACCAATTTCTTCTTTCCTTTTCAGTTTACTTTCTTGGATTTTCTATGTATCAGTAATTAAAATTTTTCCTTAATGGATATTTATTGAGTAGTTAATATGTGCTGCATGCTTATAGTATACATCAGTAAAGAAATTCATCAAAGATTCCTCTCTTCATGGATTGTACTTTCTAGTAATGCAATTTAGTATGTTAGAAATGTTATAAAGTTTTGGATAAACACAAATATGTATTAACTGTAAAAATACATGCCTGGGGATGACAAATCAAGAATAGTGGTTATTCTTGGGAAAGGAAAGAGGAAATGTGATAATGGAGAGCTATATACACAAGTGTTTAACTATATAATGTTTTATTTCTTGAACTAAGGGTAATTGGATATTATTTTTTCTGTATACTCAAAGTGCAGTCTCTTTGCCATACTGTTCTAGTATGTGGAAAATAGGCACCAGAATGAAGAACTAAATGATTTTATACAAAAATACTTTAGAATAAGTGTTACTTTAGAGCAGGCCATTTACACCAACAGAGGAGAGTTTTCTTAAGTAGTTTTCAGTATTCTAGGTGAGCTTACATTTTCCCATAAAAAAATTAAAAACATTTATGTGTATCATGAACTGCACTCCTCACTCTAATTTTAAATGCATGAAAAGCCTATAGATAGATTTGATCTTCAAATGGAAATTTAATTTATATATACTAAATAAAATTTTTTAATTTATATACTTAAGTAAATTTTATTCCCATCCTTATTAGTTGGGGGAAGAAAATTGACTATACTGGTTCACTGATGAATTTTCCAAATGCCACCTCATTAACTTTAGGCACTAAGGCAGCTTCCATAAAGGACTGAGTTTTGAAAGCGTGCACAGTAAGTGACATACATATAAAATCTGATCAGTTATTTTTCTCTTTATTCAACAAATCCCAATTTAAGATTTAACACTGATAAAAATGATAAATTTCAGTAGTAATTGATAAGATATGTGCATATGTATATAAAACTTTTCCAACATATATTAATTTTTTGCTTTCATTTCATTTCAAGGAGGTAAGAAAGATGATTTAATTGTCTCCTAAACAATGAATATAAAAATCATTGAATGAAAATACTTCTTTTAATGCATAAAATAGATACATTGAAAATGCAATTATTATATATTTATTCAACTATATATTTATTCATTTTGAACTCAATGCAATTAATCACAGTAAAGATTTATCAAGTTATGTGGAATATATTTTGTTTTGATAATACATTTCTATATTGCTTCATTAATTTTTGTATAATTTAATTTAGATAAAAATTTAAAATGTGTTCAATTTATGTTTTAACCAAACATATTAAATACATTTTATTGATTTAGTAAGAACAACTTGGTAGCCAGGCAAATATTTTCACTCCCTCTTTCTGAAAAATTTCTACAAAGAAGCAAAACTTAATGTTGGTATTTCATCCTTTATACAGTGGTATATTTTTTGAAATATAGCACTACTGCCTCACCACAAATAGGAGAAAGAATATTATGATAATGAACACTCCCTCATGCAAAGTACAATTCCCATACAGAATTTAAGACAGAATGAGACATAAAGCAGCTATCTGATTAACAAGTCTGGATCCCAGAGTCCCATTTATTTACAACAGCCACGTGATGCAGATAAGGTTGTTGATGCTCATATGCAAAAAGTATAC